>NC_090275.1:14201818-14504848 GCF_040414725.1 Anabrus simplex | reverse complement strand
TGTTTTAATTTAAATGTTCTATCTTCTACTGATGCTCTCTCATTGGAGTTCCGGGTTATAATTTCACCAAGATATTTAAACTAATTTACAAACTCAATTTGTTAGGTATTGTTTAGTAGAACAGCTGGTGCTTCATCTCTGAAGTTTGGCGTCATTTTTGTATTTTCAAATGAAATTTATAATCCAGTTTTTGTTGCTATTTTTTTTCAAGTTTTTCTATTTGAAATCTAGCTTCTATATTATTTGCAAGTAGTGCAAGACCAACTGAGAATGTTAAGCATGTTTGGTTGACATGTCTTATTCTATTCTCGCATAACTTTCTTCATTCAGTTAACTAAATAATATCAGAACTATAGAGCTATTCCCCAAAGCTGCATTGCATTCAGTTGCTGACGGCTACAGATATTTCTGATTAATTATGCTAATGTTATTGTTACTCTGAAGATTTTTGGAAACATCGAGGTGCCACAATATTGTACTGCAAGAGTTCTTTTACGTACCAGTATCTGATTAATTATGTGCAGACCGGTTATCAGATGTACCGAGCGACATTTCTAATGATGAACGGCCAGAGTTGGAAAGTAACCGAGTAAAAGTAATAAAATTATTCATAACGATTACATTCCTAGCAACTTTTACTTGTAATCATTAAGTTTTACGAAATGTTATTTTTACCTTGATTTACTTCTTGAAATAAAATTGTGATCGTTACATTCTAGTAACTGATAAGCATCACATGGAAGCAGAAATGTGAAAAGATGTGAGGGGGATCAAATATAAGTGGGATTTTATTTTTTATTTAAATTAATTTATTGAAAAACAGAAGGCAATTACAATTTATTTTTCTGCATAGTTTCTTGCTTTGGAAATGTATTTGTCCCAGCATATGGGCAGCTTTTTGATGCCCTCATCATAAAAAGAACAGGGTTTGTCACCAGCCAGTTGCACAAGAAGTCTTCCACACTCTCGTCATCTTCAAATTGTTGCCCTCCTAGAGATTCTTTAAGCGGTCCGAACAAATGGAAATCGCAGGGCGATAAGTCCGGGCTGTAAGGAGGATGATCAAGTGTAGTCCAGTGCATTTCCTGTAGCTTGGAGACAGAGCTGCAGTATGGGAGGATGTACCTGTCGAATCGGTTTGTCTCGTCTTTTGCAGCAATATGCAACCCTCGCCTTGTTCAACAGCTCGCAGTAGTAAGCAGCATTGATTGTGCACCGCTCAAGCAAAAAATCAATGCTGGTCCGAGGATGGCAATCTTGTTGCTAATTTTCTCGTCCTTCCTTGAACTTTTTATGCCAGGCAAACACACGCGTCCCTGACAATCTCTGGCAAATTTCTTCCACTGTAACTCCCTCACGAGCAAGAAATTTTATAATTATGCGTTGCCCAGTAGAGGAGTGCACCTGCTGCTCCGACATCGTGAGCGTTACTGAAGAAACGGCAGGAAATATCTAACAGCATGCTCTCCCCACTCCTAATGGTCCCGCCTAAGCATAGCCGAAGTGCGGGGCCAGTCCTGCCAACTGTTGATGTTCAGGAACAAAAATCCTGTTTATATTTGACCGACCTTCGTAAATTATGATGGAGATAACTTTTTAAGTTCTACTACAGTACTTTCATAGACATTACAACGATGTTCTTAAAATTAAACATAGGTATTCCTTCATGTGTCCCTGTAGGGCGACTTGTCAGTAAATGAAAAAATTGTACTTCCCCATTAAGATGTCGAGGATTAGCAATGAGGATTTTAATAATAATAATAATAATAATAATGTTATTTGCTTTACGTCCCACTAACTACTTTTTAAGGTTTTCGGAGACACCGAGGTGCCGAAATTTAGTCCCGCAGGAGTTCTTTAATGTGCCAGTAAATCTACCAACACGGGGCTGTCGTATTTGAGCACCTTCAAATACCACCGGACTGAGCCAGGATCGAACCTGCCAAGTTGGGGTTAGAAGGCCAGCGCCTTAACCGTCTGAGCCACTCAGCCTGGCCCAAATGAGGATTTTAAGAACCAATTAATTGATTTGCAAAGTAAATGGAAAATCATTTGAAAAGCTAAAAGTCGTCAACTAAACTAAAAAATGATGGAAAAAAAATTTTTGAAAATTCCAAGGCATCATGTTTAGTCTTACCTAGGGATGATAACCACTTAATGCCTCTATGCTAAAAAGAGAACCCACACGGAATGAGGAAATATATACCTTTTCTTGCAAGCTTTTGTATTATTCCAGCCCCAAATTTTAAAAAAAGCAGTGATTTTCTGAAGACTAATATTCTCAAAAATAATTGTAATTTTCACTGATTACCTGTTGAAAAATTAATTCGTACTTGTAATCAAGAAAAATATATCTCAAGTAACTATACTCAAGTCTGATTACTTTTTCCTTGTAATCTTCCCATCACTGTGAAAGGCTAACAGTAAACAGGGAGTAACCAAAAAGAAAAAAATCCTTGCATACTTATATACAATAAGCACATGAAAGGCACAAATACAGCTGGTCAGTATCTTTCCTGCTACACCATGTTGGCTGCCATGGGCGTCCGACTGGGCCGACAACAGCTGGTTGCTAGGTAATGTGAAATAGAACTTTTATACTAACTGCACGCATTCTAGTGCGGAAATAATAAAGCATGGTATCTCAAGAGACTATTTGGAAATCCGATGATGTAACACTGTCACCCAAATCGGTCAGCTATGCAGCATACACTTACAAAATGATGCAATATGTGACGTTCCTTATAGACCTGATCAGGTCGGCATATAATTTTACGTAGAAATGACCAAGATGAAATTGAGAATTTGAAGGAGTTATTTGACATTTACAGTGGCCTCCGTAGCTCAGGTGGCAGCGCGACGGCCTCTCACCACTGGGTACCGTGGTTAAAATCCCGGTCACTCCATGTGAGATTTGTGCTGGACAAAGCAGAGGCAAGACAGGTTCTCCGGGTACTCCGGTTTGCCCTGTCATCTTTCATTCCAGCAACACTCTCCAATGTCATTTCATTTCATCTGTCAGAGGAGTGCGACAGGACTTGGCAGCCGGCACAATTCCTATCCTCGCTGCAAGGTGGGGCTTCATTCATTCCATCCCTGACTCGGTCACTAACTGGAAAACAGGTTGTAGGTTTTCATTATTTGACATTTACAATGTATTTCTGTAGGCAGATGTGACGAACAATGGTGAAGGGATCCGTTCCCTGTGGAAGGCCTGCTGGCTAGGTGAGAGCCCAAGTTCGGCAGCCTAAGAAATTTTAGTTGGCAGCCGGTCTTGGCCAGCTAATGGAGAAAGCAAGTTTGTGACCTGCAGACTGCAGCCGTTTGCAACGGGCAACGATGTTCGGTTTGGGCTCTCGAGCCAACCAACTCTCTGGCTAGATCTAATCACTGTAATCAATCATTTTCACAGACTTTAACACGCAATAGGCTTGGACACATTGAAAGTAAGCAAACAATGTGACTTGGAATTCTCGTGCCAAATCTCCCGCGAGAGGCTAAACAATGGCCAGTGCCCGACGGGGTGAGCAGTTTCATTTTAAGCGCTTATAATGACCAAACCCAATAGGAAGGGCAGTTGTGAGCCACCTGAATATTAACATTTTTGCCTTGTTTATGGTTTATTACCAGTAAACATGCATGATAACATAGGAAATAAGGGAAAACCCTGTTTTATTCAAAATAGCACGTAAGTGGGGAGTCACCAAATGCAGCGTGGCAGCTAATGTGTTCAATGGAGCCACAAAGGGTACCATACAGAATATGAAACAACCTAGTGAGTACATGTTCCAAGTTTGAGGTCGATATTGTGAATATTTTTTGAGTTACAGTAGTTTGAGTGCAGCAGTGTAATGTTTTCCTTCGAGGCTTGAACTAACCGAGCAACATCTGGTAGCAGCTGCCGTTCGGGGCCTGTCATCGGTATGTTAGGAAATCATTATTATTGGTGGAAGAAGTGGAGGATAGGAAGACCAACAGAAAGGGCATGGAGCATGAGATAAAGCCAGCCAGTAAGCGGCAGCGCAGTCAAGATGGCGGCAGCCAGTGATGAGTCACCCTATTAGCGAGCGCTTTCTGCCCTCCAGAGAGTGAGGGAACTCAGGCCGACGACAAACTCTGCCATTACTACACGAGTTACTATCAATAAACAAAAGAGTAAAGCAGATGAGATTAATTATTCCACACAAGGCGGAAGAGCTTTAGATGATGATGGCAGACTTTGTACACATGTGACCAACCGGTTGACGACGAAGTTCTCTTGGGTGTTTTCAGGGAAGACACAAGAAATCACATATAACTTTAATATTGTTGAAACATTGCAGGATATTCAATTATCTTTACAATCAGAGTTGTTAGTTAGCAATGTTTCACAGGTCAACACATTGACTCATTGCAAAAACAGAGCTGAACTTGAGGTGTTCTTAAAATTAGCTTATTATACTGTGAAAGAGTAGTGAAGTCAATATTACCGGTGCAATGACTGTTGTTGACCTGTTCCCAGGAGAACAGCAGCCATGAGGTTACATCATTACTCAAAGACATTCAGCGACTCCTTACAAAAAAATCGAAGTAATCTCCTAATGAAAATAGTAACTTTTATGGGCTAGTAATTTAGAATTCATATCAGCCACATTTTATAATTTATGTATATATTTTCATGTTTTCTGATTATTTGGATATTGTTTTATTTTACCTTACAGTGCATTCTGCAGCAATGATTTTTATCCCTTTGTGTCCTGACAAGAATGTTGTGTTACACAATGTAAATATTTTACATACAACAATAAAGAATATTTCTGTTCTATTCTAACCTTCCGTGAAAACTGAAATAAGCAGTATGGTGATTAAAAGCACAAAGCAAGTGGGGCAGTACGGAGCTAGTCTAGCAAGCAGTCACCAATTAAAAATAGTCACTTTTATGGGCCTTTGTTGCTTCTACCTACATTTGTGGCAAATGTAATGGTCAAATTTTTTAAAAGAAAAAATGCCACAAATTAATTTAGCTACTGTATTTATCTACAGCTTTACATTACTTCTCTGGCCAAGAAAACAAAACTGTATCAGCCAACTGACTGACTTTCTCATGTTCGATTTAAAATTTGTACAACAAATTGCTTTTTAATTAATTATTCAAACTAATATTTTATACCTATTCATTTCAAGTTTTAATCAGAACATATTTAATAAGCACGCATTAACAATTTCTACACTCCCAAGCCTGTCTAGTTCTTTCTATTTTAGTTTTTTTTTTTTGCAAGCTTTTAATGACGCACTAACACGTCGACAGTTTTCTACAACGGAAGGATGGGAAAGGTTAGGATTGGGAAGGTAGTGGCCGGGGCCTTAATTAAAGTACAACCCCAGCATTTGCCTGGGATGAAAATGGGAAACCACGAAAAACCATCTTCGGGGCTGCCGACGGTGGGATTCAAAACCACTATCTCTGGAATGCACGCTCACAGCTGCGCAACCCAAACCGCACAGCCAACTCGCTCGGTACCGTTTCCATCCTATCAGAAGATGGCGGCAATGGCTTCACCGCCCGTAATGCATGTGGCCTTTCTGTTGGTCTTGTGTGTTCCCCGGATAAAACTTACCTTTTCCTGGGTTCTGTTACATCCCTCATTTCAACATATAACTGAAGATTTCTGAAGAATGGTTGTCTCAATAAGCAAGGATTGTCCCAAATGGAGCTGAAGAACAGAAACGAGCTCTTCAAAAGTTACGAAGAAATGGTCTACAACAGGAGTGACCAACTGAAGGCACATGTTCCACTAGTGCAAGCGTGAAGTAATAACATACTGCTGCCACTTCTTTGTGACCAGTAGAGCATGCTCAGTTCTTCCCTCCTGTCTCAAGGTCAGTCTGTAAAACGTTGGCCTGTTACTTGAAATTAAGAGTTTTGTTATGAGCCTGTTCAAAAGCAAGTATCACTGACCACCATCTCAGCAAACCTGTTGCTAATGGCAACATCATCTACGAACCCCAACTTTGAAGAACTTTAAAAGATATTAGAATCATTCTGTATTGACGGTTTTGATTTTTAATTCAAATATCACATTTTCTCTTCTTAGAAACTATTCTACTTATAGTTCCTACATACAGTACATACCGTATTTCATGGCATAATCGTCGCACTTTTTATACCAAAATTTTCGAAAAAAATTGTAGGGTGCGACCATTATACGAAGAATATTTAATACCAGTATTTGTATTACTCAAAAAATGTATTTATAACTAAATTGTATTTGATACAAATTTACGATGCACGCAATACTCGCGTTTATACATCAAAATAATTAAAATAGTCTAAAACAAAATTCATAATTTTTCGCAACAATTCGGCGAACGTTTTTCCAACCTGAAAATAAAAATGAACGTATTAAGTTAATTTGTCATTAATTTGAGTATTAAAGTTAAAATATTACACTTGCAAAATTATCGCTTTGTTGTGAAATGCGGACTTACCGGTACGCAATTTATTCCAAATCTTCGGTATCGCTATCGCAGGTTTCGCAATTTGATGCGCCGTCCTCGCCTCTGTTAATACCAGTATCAGATTCTTCGTCTCCCTGCCACACTGCGTCATCTTCGGAACCGTCTAGTGCATTCGAAATCCCAGTCCTTTTGAAGCTCTTGGAGACTAGTTCAGGTGGTATAAGATCCCAACTCTTCTTCACCCACCAGCATAACAAGTCCAAGGGTGGACGCCTGATATTTCCGGCGGGCGTCAATTGCTGATCGCCGCTCATCATCCACTCGTTGTAAAATCGACGTAAGTGGTCTTTAAAGGGTTTATTAACACATACGTCTAGTGGCTGCAAAGCAGATGTTAGGCCACCAGGAATGACTATCTGTCGTGTCTTATTTGTAGTGAGAATTTGCTTCACTTCGTTCACGAGGTGACCTCGGAAACTATTTAAAACAAGCAGAGCTGGTTGTTTTAGTAGTGCACCAGGTCTTCTATTCCACACAGTTTTAACCTAGTCCAGCATGAGTTCTACGTCCATCCAACCCTTTGGTTGCACTCGTACATGAATTCCACGGGGAAACTGTATATTCTTAGGCATCGTTTTCCTCTTGAAAATGATGTAAGGCGGCAACTTTCTCCCGTCAGCTGTAATGGCTAGCATTGCCGTGCATCGCAACTTCTCACTACCGCTGGTTTTCATTAATACACTCCGTGATCCTTTTAGCGCAATAGTGCTGTTGCAAGGCATATCAAAAAAGATTGGAGTCTGATCGGCATTACCGATTTGAGAAAGCAAGTACGAAGTTTCCTTGCGCAAACGTACGACAAATCGGTGAAAATTTACAATCTTGTCCGTGTAATCAGCAGGCAACTTTTGGCTTAGTGTTATTCTCCTTCGCACTGACAGATTGTGTCGTCGCATGAACCCCTTAATCCACCCACGAGTCGCCTTAAACTGAGTTACCGGTATGTTGTGTTTGCGCGCTACCTCCTGTCCCTTAATTTGTAACATTTCATATGATACACTGCAGCCATTGTTACATATTTCACTGACGTACCTAAACACTTCTTCGTCAATTATAGGAAACTTCCCTGTTTTAGGACCTCTAAACGCGCGTCTAGAAGGGTTTGTGCTTTTTAGCTTGTTTTTTACTTTCCGCCAGTCACGCACAAACTTTTCACTCACAGAAAATTTTCTTTCTGCAGCTCTGTTCCCGTGCTGTTCAGCGAAGGCAATGACGCTTAGCTTGAAGCCCGCAGAATAGTTTCTATATTTACCCATAATCGCTTATAAATGCTTCACACGTTAATGTTTTGCGATATAAATGACTTTCCGTAATTGTTCACTATTAAAACAAATTATTTCTGCAAACACCCAAAACACAAATTAAAAACTTAAATTCTCACGCACACATGTCTACAGTAATCACGTAAATCTGAAACAAATAAATGCATCTGTGATCTGTCCATTCCAGAGCAGCCAATACTGTTAGGCAGCAAGGAAGCATGCAACAATTTATCAGTTTAGCTCGTTGGTTGCGACACACTACTGCGCTTGCGCAAAGCTCGCAAACCGGAGCTCTAGCTAGCGCGGTGTAGATCTACTGTATAGTTGACTGTATTCCGAGACGTCAGTAACAAACATTCATTTTTTTCAATTTCTTTTAAACATACGGTAATTAGGTTAATATTTCTTCCCAGTTATTGATGATTTTACATTACATTACTGACGAGTTCATAAAATAAAACTTCAATAGCATTGGATAATAATTATCTTGACTGCTTGGATAAAAGTTTTCATCCCATGCCCGGACACTTATGACGTAGTAGTAAGATAAGAGTCTAGCGATGACAACTGAGACATCGTAAATAATTCGGCTGAATAATTCCGTGGAAATCTGCGTTATCGTCTTGGATTTCACTTCGTGCGCAATAACACAGGAGCCGGCCCCATGGTGTAGGGGTAGCGTGCTTGCCTCTTACACGGAGGCCTCGGGTTCAATTCACGGCCGGGTCAGGGAATTTTACTTGTATCTGAGGGCTGGTTCGAGGTCCATTCAACCTACCTAGCCGGTATTTCCTGGCGACGTTGCCGATAAGCGATAACTTACAGCCTTACGTATTTCAAATGGGAACTCATAATATGTAGGTGGTGAATGAATAGTACACTGTCTCGCGACCACGTTGTCAAACTGCCGATAGTCTACCGGTAAGCCATGCGTCGTACATATACCGGTATTATTTATTTATACGTTGTGCAACATGTCGTAAACGTGACTGTGTTGCCAAATTGCCCATAAACCATACACGTATTTAAATTGCGCATTCATGTGCAACTTACGTTGCAGTTCCATTTACCTTTTAACCAGATTAGTGGACAAAATTTGGACGTGCGACGATTATGTAATTAAAGGTTTAAAGTCCGATTTTTGTATTGAAAATAAAGGATGCGACGATTACGCGGTGGCGACGATTATGCTGTGAAATACGGTAATTAGAAACACACAGTACTAATGATTTCCAGAATCTTTGGGGGAAGGGGGGAGGGATTAGATTCAAAACTATGAACATAACTGTATACTGTGGATTGGCCACCCTTGGTCCACAAGAACTGAAACTGATGAAGAGAAAACCCCTCTACTTGTTCTTAACTTTCAATCTGAATTATGTCAGTTGGAAAAGTTAAACCCTTCTTAATTATGCTCTGAAGTTGTTAATCAGAGTCTCAGCTGTAGATGGATAATTATAATGCCTCCTTACCTGATGTTTTACCGGCTTTGGAGGCCAACACTTTCAGTAAATACTGAACAACATCCTCCAGAAGAGCTACAATCTCCCGACACTCATCGAGAGTGACAGGCATGTCCTGAGCGATCAAGTGATTCATGGCGCTGAGGAGTCCATGGAGCGGAGAGCCTGTGCAGACAGCGCGGCACATGTCCTTGCAGAGAGCACGCCACTGGGCCCAGGCGTGGTACAGCAGCAGCCCCATCATGCTGGTAGGGCTCGACATCTCCCACCAGTCCTCACCCGCCCAGTCCTCAGCACACCAGTCCAGCCCTGCGGAAACGTTCTCCTGGTCGGACGTTAGCGCTGCTTCTTGCAGTGATAAAGGATCTCCACAGTTGTCCCAGTCCAGGGAGGGGACAGGAGAAATAGAGGCTCTTTCCAGATACCTGTCTTTGGAAGAACCAGCCTCTGGTATTAACAAACCTTTGCTCTTTGTAGAAGCCTCTACATCCCACACTGCTGATGGAAATGAGGACTTTGGTGTTCTTATTGATGGGTGTTGCCTTCTAGGCCTACGTACCCTTGGTACCTTTGTTTTCTCCAACACTGATGCATCCACAAGAGATGATGATGAAGAAGGTAACAGGTTACCAACTTTCGGTCTTCGTTTGTTGTTTTTCTTCTTCTTGGGGAATATACGATCATTGTTCTTTGGTAAGGATGCATCTGGGTGAAATACACAAGTGTCAAGGACCTGTGCTATTTTGAGCTTGAGGGCAATTTGGTGGCTTTCCTCTGCAGCAGGAAGCACTGTAACAGCAGATTTGAATGTATTTCTCTCAGAGAAAGGTGATGATTCTGGAACATAGCCTGATCTGCCACAAGCACCGTGTTCTTGATGTTCACTTTTGGGCAGTCTACGTTGTTTATCCTCACACTTTTTTGGAGATGACTGCTTGTCGGCAACAACCGGACGAGGAAAATTCAGTTCCTGTCCAATTTCTCCCGTTTTTGGATCAACTACTGCCAGGCCCTCAAACGTTTTTGGCACGGAAGAAGCATCTGCCCCATCAATGTCGGCCACAGCTTCAGGATTCATGATCATCAGCCCTTCAAAAGTCCCTGGATCGTAAATTACCCTTTTACTAATGTACTTGCGAGGAGACGACTTCTGTTCATCTACTTTCAAAGCTGCAAGCAGCCTCTGAGCTGCAGGGCAGAATGAGACCTGCACTTTCTCTTCTTCTTCATCTTTGTTCTCGATAGGTTCAGCAATTTCTGACTCTTCCTGCAACGCATCAGTTGATGGCATTCCTTTGCAAGATCGATTGAAGAAATTGAGTACGGTAAATTTGTCAGTAATTCTTAACCTGGCAGGCTTACGGGACGGTTCACTGTAAGCCAATCGAGAGACAAGATGATTCACGTCGACACTGGCCGAGCCGTTGTGAACCATGCTGGCGGCTACTCTGATCATCAGAGCACCGCTCTCCGTTTCATAGAACAGAGTGCTACCGCAGAGATCCAAAGCCTTCTTCATCAGCTTCTCAGTTTCTTCTATGCATGCTGCTTTAGTGTCGGTGCTGTTGAAATGGCTGATGAGAATAGAACTTGCTGTTTCCCTAATATCATCAGTTGGGTCCATCAGACAATCTAACAAACATCTGTGACTACTTTCAGAATTAAACTGCCACTTATTACACTTTGCAGCATACTCCTTGATTTTAACTCCCTGGGAACAACCCTTGCGTCGCGTGCCCTTCTTCCTGTCGGCGTCTACAGCCGCGGTATCACTGTCGTCAAAATACCTCAAAACTTCTTGAAATAGACGCAGTGAGAGAATCTTCCTCTGGTAGTTTGTCCCTGGTTTGAGGTTCGAAACACAAAATGAGTGCAACCATTCTAAAAACTCTAGCGCTTTCATTAAAAGTGATGAAGACTGATGTTTCTTGAAATTTTTCATCTTGTGAAGGAAGGAGTCCCGCACTCTCAGGAGGAAGCAAACGAAAGAGCTCAATATTCCTTGCCTAAGTGGTGCACTGTCGGCGTTTGCGTTTTGAGCCAGGAAGCGTCTTATGGTAGAAAACTCTTGCTCTGAAGGAAACAATAATGTTTTGGAGAAAACACACACAGCACCAAACGCATAATTTCTAATATTTTCATTGGAATGTTGAAGTGCACTATTCAAGAAATTGACATGCCAAGACTTGCTGCGATCTGCGATCCAGCTACTGTTCCAGAGATCGCTGATCAAGCCCTCCTTGCGGCCCAAATGGACGAGGCTAATGATGGGCAACACCACAGGAACACTCCTGGCTTCCATAGATGCCACCAACCTTTGCAAGAGGTCCTGCAGCACGCTAGGAAAGCTCTTCAATGTAGCCTTCAACCAGTAGTTATACAGATTCTGTTTCCCAACACTGGAACAAGAGAATTATCAATTCAATCACAATACAAGACAAGCAAATATTATCATCATCACCGTTATTACGAGTATGGAATAAAAGATTAGATAAAAGCATAAAAAAATAAATGGGTGGAGACTGGTGACCTCACGATACAAGTCTAACAGGGTCAAATGAACACAAGTCGTCTTAGTAATTCCACCTTTACAATACAGTACAATACTATTCCTTCCTATTTTATGTTAAAAAGAAAAAAGTCTCCCTTCTGAGACATCTTCATCCTAAAAATAATGATAATAGGAAACACATGATATTCTCGGTAACACTAAAAATAATGTCTTTTTGTTTAAGAGTCCAAATGACGCACTCAATGAACACAGTTTTAAAAAAACAGTTCATGTTGTTAAAATGTTTTGTGTCAGAGGAACAAATTACTAGATGATAAAAGATCCATTGAGTTTTGATTCTTAAGATAAAAGCAGTCCGACACAGGACCGCACACGAGCCGGCCGGACAAGAGCAAGAGGAAAACGGGGCGGAGAACATATTTCACGTACCCCCAATATATGTCTGGCTATACAACCAGTGTATCGGGAAATTCCACCTAGCAAAAACAAGCCCTGTTCAAAGATACAAACTGCACTCAAGCATCTATAAACTTGAGACGACATTAACCTAATTCAAGATATTATTTCCACTTTTAGAACACTGTGATCTTCACATCCTTATCCAGGGGGAAAGGTAGGCTCTGTGCTCAGCTCTTGTTACGTGAAGCGCTGGGGAAAATGAAAGATTTACTGTAATCAAACCACTGGGCGTATTGTTTCTTTCATTCCTTTTACAATGTAGTGAGTAAAGGAATGCAGGATCGTGTGGTGGCAGCGCTGCACCTTTGCACATGTTAAACAATAAAGAAAGTTATTCAGACAAATGTGTCTTAATTACTGTGTGTGCAATTATGGCTGCTTAATAAACAAACTGTGGATATAGCCTGTAAGGGACAAGGACAATATTCTGTGCGGATCGAACGAAGAAACCTGTGCATTTGCACCGAACATTATCTCTGTCTCCATCAATAATGCACCACACCTCCCCTTCCTTCCCTGAAGCACACCAGTGATTTGCGCCCTGGCGCAGCAAATACGGCGCGTTTGTCAATTTGAATTGCTCTAAAAGAAAAGTTTTCTCCGCCAATTCCATTGCGCTGTTCTTTAGGTAACGTGGAGGGCATCCCTGATGTTTTGTTGGTATAATTTAGATACACCGGTATAACTTTGTATTGCCACATCTTTCTATCTGTGATCTTCTAAACTCTCCATTTCTAAATTTAGCAGCAGCTTGCTGTACGAAATCACACGTGAGATGTTCTTATAAGACGTAAATATTTAAGACTTTTCTTTTGAAGCCAATACACACGAATGTTTGTCACTTACTCGTCCTCGGTGTCTGCACTCAGCAGCTGAACGATGGGCTCTAAGAAGAAGAAACACCACATGTCCTGCTGGTGGATGTGCTTCAGGCAGGCTCGGTACGCGTCGCAGCCAGCGGACACCAGGTGAGGGTGCTGCATGCTGGAGACGAGGGACGGTGCCAGGCTGGGAAACTCCGACAGAGCCTGGAATAACCACAACCAAAATTTACGAGGTTCATAAGGCAGGTGATTGGACTGAAAACCTACTATCAGAGGAGTTCAACATAGAGAAAACAGTGTGATAGATAGGCCTATGTGTACTGTCTGCTTTGTTATTATTATAATTTTTCTTTTTTGCTAGTGGTTTTACGTCACACCGACACAGATAGGTCTTATGGCGACAATGGGATAGGAAAGGCCTAGGAGTTGGAAGGAAGCGGCCGTGGCCTTAATTAACCCATTAAGCGGGGAGCTCGGTACACAACGGCTCACTCCCAAGTGGAGAGCGATTTCCCCGATTGAAAAAAATATTTAATTACTTTATTTAAAACAATCTTAGACTAAAATGAACTACTGAAGGGCCCTAAGGGCCCTAAGAGAAATATTTACTTGAATATAATGTATTTAATTGTTCAAAAATTCTATTATTTTAATTTTTCATTACTTTGTGCAAAAACATACTAAGTGCTTTCACAATGTGATATCGAGATTGCTTCTTCCTAGTAACAAAGCTCTGGTTTTCGTTTATACAGTAACTTTAACCTGAATATTTTAGGCAGTTTAATATCAATCTCTGCCTGAAAATAAATGTTTCTGTATATGTAAATTGTAGAATTACAAGGTTTACATGAACTTAAAAGATTTACAATGGAATAAATTATAATATTCATGCAATTATCTTTTATGTTGGTTAGCGCTTTCGAGGGATCAAGTTTATATAGCCTACCTACAATTCACAAGTGACAACACACGGACTATATTACACTACAATACAGGTAATATTTACAGTATGTACAGTCTTCACAGTGTTATGTCTTTTACAGCTGTTCATTATGATACACACGGAAGCAGATTATGTTATATAACCTGTCTCGGCTTTGCATAATTTATATAATTCCATTCTGAAACACGATTGTTTTCCTAGTATGTAAACGTTTCACCCTGGCCACCCTTTCCATAACAAGAGGTTCTCATCAATTGGCACTTTGCCATCAGGGATATAAGCTTACGAAAATTTTGCTAACAGGTGGGCAAATACTGGATTTATCTTGTGTATTTTGGGAGGAAGTTGTCCATTATTCACCTCATTGTCAGAGATATGTAAAAAGCTGTGTAGGAAAATATTATTATTATTATTTGTATCAATTTAGGAAGGCTCGGCTTGTGCCGGTAACATAATGGGCTGACTCGGCCTAAGCAAGGAGTCACCCTCTTGATTATGAAACTACAGGTACATATATGTACAAATATTTACAACAGAAATGATTACAACATGTACATTTATACAATAAATACAAACAGCTTCAGACTTCTTATGTCCCCGTTTTGGGAATCTGTTCTTCAGTATTACTGGAACTGCGGCCTGGATCTTCATGCTGTTTGGCGTGAGTCAGAGGAAAAGTCATTCCTAGGAACTTTCTCACAATGTGGCAAGTGCTCAGGAGGGTGGCTTTCTGTAGTTCTACGTATGTGTGATGGTGCAGGTTTAATGCGGCCAGAGAGCTGTGCAAGCATTTTGGAATAACACCGGTACATGATATTATTATTATTATTATTATTATTATTATTATTATTATTATTATTATTATTATTATTATTATCATCATCATTGGCTTTACGTTCCACTAACTACTTTTACAGCTTTCAGAAATGCTGAGGTGCCGGAATTTCGTACCGCAGGAGTTCTTTTGCATGCCAGTAAATCTACTGACAAGAGGCCGACGTATTTTAGCACCTTCAAATACCACCGGTCTGAGCCAGATTCTAACCTGCCAACTTGGGGGTCAGACGGCTGGCCAGCGCCTCAACCGTCCAGGCCACTCTGTCTGGTGAGAAAAAAATCTCTTCTGTGTCATCAGCTCATACAAAATAGGTGTAGTGAACAAGCGAATGCGAGAAATATAGTGTTCTAATTTAGGTGTCTGCACAATCCCCTGCGGCAACAGTATGGCCATAAGAAGCTTTATTTTGTCCTTATTTGTTCGGACACGGTCTTGATCTCGACTCCTTCATTTCATCTTACTGAACTGGGTTTTATGTGTGATTTCCTGCTCGGCATCTTTTGTCTGTTCAGCTATGTTTTGGCATATCTCGTCATAAAAAAGTAATAGAAATATTTTGCTCAGTTTTGTTTTTCCTAAGAACTCTCCCTTTATATCACGATGGAATTTTGGATCAAACTGGGATTTTCTTTGTCAATTTTCAGTATAAGTTGACGAAGAACTTGCAATGGTTGGATTGTATCAGTATTATTGTCACAACTGTCACTGTCATGATCGTTACTTGAACTGCAATCGAACACGTGTTGTCTTTGTTGCGACTGCTGAACATTCGCATCAGCTACGCCTGAATCCTGTACATTCGAGCCTGCAGTACGTATTCCAGGTAAGTTCCTGTCATTTATGAATTCCTCTTCGGCAGAACTTACTTCACTAATTTTTATTCACTCTAAAGTCAAGAAACACAGAAAATTTGAAAAGTATCTGTTCGGAAGTTCAGAAGGTGATTACCATTACATAACTGCCCACATGAACTGAAAAACATGAAATTCAGAAATCTAATGTTTGTAAATAAATGAACAAATCGGACGCGCACTGATAAAATTAGAAACTACGTTCTTTACTCTATGGATACAAGACGTAAGATGTTGCTGTTCATAATCATGATAAACGCAGATAGTAAGGCACACTATTCAAACAACGATGTATTGTTGATGGCACTTTACACGCAAGTACCAAAGAACGATGTATCATTGTCTGGCATTCTAAATAATAAGATCTGACGGGCTGGATATTACAGGAGAATATTCAAATACATTTTATTACAAGTTTCCAACAGATCACAATTTATGCAAAAAGGAATGTTCTCACCATATTACTCCAAAACATTGGACATTAAACTCACAAGACAATCTGATGTCGACCAGTACCCAACTATAAGAAGATTTTAACTCATTTTATTAATTTCACCAAAGATGGCACATTTTAAACATGCAAAATATGTACTTGATTTTTTTTTTTTATAGAAATGTACAATTCATTAAGGGTGTGTTACAGCATCAAGACCGCACCATGACACTTCACAAATTAACTTTTAGATATAATTTGATGGTATTTTTATTACAAATTGTATCATTTAGAAATAAGTAGTGTTTTAACATTATTGTACGTTATTTTACCAGCAGCTGAAGATGGCCGGTACTACAAAATGTATTAAATATATCAAAATAAATAAAAAGTATTGATTGGGTGGGAAATCCAGCTTTATAATTGTGACTGTTGGAACTATCAATACGGGGCGAACAATGGCATTCTAAATGTTAAACTTTAAAATACAACACGCTGAAGGACTCACAGTAACAACTCCATAACGAGGCAGCAACACAGCCAACATGAAGTACTTGCTCTTCATGTTCCACGGTTGTTCGTGAAGAATGGTCGGCAGCAAGTTGGCCACGGAGAAGACGTTCTCCTCCCGCGTGTTACAGACGTCCATCAGCAGCTCCAGGATCTTGAGGTTTTCCTTGCGAATGCCGTTGATGGGGCTCTCCCAGTTGTTGTTGACGATGGCGAACACCGTCCTAGCGACAACATTATCCACCAAGCTAGTCTCCCCCACGTCGCTGAGAAGCTGAAGCCACCGCACTAATGCTCTAAAAGCTACGATAGTCAACCTGGAATACTGTCTACAGTGTATTTGCACGACGTTGAAGACGTCGACCAGTACGTCCGTGTACACTACGCCGGACTTGCCCAGCACGATGTGGCTCGGACGGCACTGCAGCAATCCGTGGCAGATACCGAGCTGGAACTTGTCGGGCTGCTGGATTGACAGTTTCTTGGACTTGTACCACACTAAGGACAACTCTATAGTGCAGGGACCATCCACGGGCTGAAGGCAGTGACGTAATATCCTAACGGCATCGTGCTGAGGTACGGCCAGTCCCAGTACTGCGCAGAACGCTGTCGAAGATAGCAACTGTTCTTCAGTGGACCACGATCGGGCGCCAAGTCCTTCCAACAGCTGTGTGGCCAGTTCCAACAACAACTCCTCCTCCAAGTCGCTGCTTAGCTTGATGGACGACTTCCAGCAAAACGAGATCACCAACTGAAAATAGAAATTTTGCTGTATTAAATTCCATATCTACAGAGTGGGATAAAAAGAGCATGGAGTGTCAGTAAGATACCTTCTGGCTGGACAAAAGCAGTAAGTAATCACACCTATCTTTAAGCAAGGGAACAGGAAGGATTGCAACAACTGTCTATGTTATCTCACTGATCAGTGTTAAGGTGCAATCAGTGGTTGAGAGGAAGTTCCCAGTGTGATTTCTGAGCACAGAGGGGCTCTCAGGATCAGATTTTCAGCATGCGCCACGTAATTTTAAAAAAAAACTACAAAAGGAATAGACCATTATGTTTATGTTTCGTAAATCTACAGAAAGCATATGACAGAGTACTAAGGGCAAAGATGTTCACCGTACTGGGGGACTATGGTATTAAGTGAGGATTATTAAAATCAATTAAAGGCATTTATGTTGACAATTGGGACGCAGTGAGAATTGATGATAGAATGAGTTCTTGGTTCAGGGTACTTACAGGGGATAGACAAGGCTGTAATATTTCACTTTTGTTGTCCATAGTTTACATGATCATCCGCTGAAAGGTATAATATGGCAGGGAGGGATTCAGTTAGGTGGAAATGTAGTAAGCAGTATGGCCTATGCTGACGACTTTGCCTTAATGGGAAATTGTGCCGAAAGCCTGCAGTCTAATATCTTGGAACTTGAAAATACGAGCAATGAGTATGGTATGAAAATTAGCCTTGCCTGAGCAGGTAAGAAATCGAGAATTAAATGTCAGATTGAGGATACAAAGCTGGAACAGGAAGATAATTTCAAGTATTTAGGATGTGTGTTGTCCTAGGATGGTAATATAGTATTGAATACAAGAGCAGGGATGTTGCATGGTATTGTTGCACTGTTGCACAACTCCCAATAATTTTACACTTCATTTGCCATCTTTTCATTTTATTGTTTAGTTTAATAAACCTAACATATATTCTAAAAAGTGCTAAAATCAACCATATATGTTTGTTCAATGTACTAGTGCTTTGTAATTGACCAATAAACGCGGCCAGCTTCGAATCAAACTCAGGGGGTTTGCTTTCCTAAGGCAACTCCCAAGCAGACAGCGCAGCACAATACAGTTTCAGCAGGGATGAGCCTAACCACCAGGTAGCACGCTTGCCAGTATAGATCCTTGGGTCTTGCATTAGACCAGCAGGCCCCCAATCAAGACACAATTCCAAATGTACCCTTCAGATTGCACCACTCTGCAGAGATGACTTAATTCATGCTTTCTCTCCTCTTGCAATGGTAATTTCTGTTCCACGCCACTAGGGTATGCCATACCAGATCATCTGCAATATTATCAAAATTTTGCATCAATGAAGAACAGGAGGGCAAATTTTCAATTCAAGTGAGGTAAGAATAACTGCAAATATACTGCATAATTAGCCTCTTATTCATAGATATATTTCAGTTTGAATAGGAATGTAGTTCATTACTTAATGATAATAGAGTTTCTTAGGACAATGAAAATGTTGGTGCAATACCCAACTTCAGATACTACCAACCCCCACTGGTTAAGAGGATGCCGAAGCAGACAGAAGTAGGGAGGGCAAGAGGAAGACCCACACTAAGGTGGGTGAAAATGATCTAGAATAGTGTAATTAGAGCAAACCTGGATTGGAACACCATAAAGAAGGAACAATGGTGGCCAGATAGAGGAAGGTGCCATAAGCATCCCAACATCTGGACGAGGGAAATGGATGATGATGATGATGATGATGATGATTATGATGATCAGTGGCGTATACTGAGGGTTACCAAGGCTATTGGTGAAGCCCAAACCTCAAATGTGAATGATGGAAATCTAAAGCATATTATAAAGTAAGCATCTGACACATTGTTCCATACACAAAACTTGAAAGCAGTGAGAAAAAAGTTGCACGTATTTCTGAGAGCAAGGCATCAGAAACTGATCTTGCAGCCCAGGCTCTGCGTCCCTCTCCCATCGACCCACCTCGCGCGACTTGCTGCTGTATCCACAGCAATTATAATAAGAAGTTATTTCTTGCCCACCTATTTCGGTGTTTACAATTTCATACAATTATTTCTTTAAGGGACATGTTTCGCTCACTTAATCCAAAAATGATGTTCTTGAACAGTCATGAACATATTAAAAAGTCAATAGTCAATATTAAAAGTACAATAGTCTAAAAACCAACTTATATTACTTCTAAAAAACAACATTAAAGCACTTCTTAAAAACGTGATAACATGAATAATTAAAATTATCACACTGTCAATTCAAAACCTTGTGTCTTAAACTAATATTGAATCTTTTTCTTAAGAACAGTAATAAATGTTTTTCTATAAAACAGAACCACGGTGAACACCAATCTTATGGAAAAACTAAAATGAAATGCAACTTGTGTGACATGGTGTATCCATAATGTGTGTATTAAAATAGAGTGCCCACAGGATGAATTGTGAAAACACAATAATCCATATTGCTTTAAAACATAACAGACAGGACGCAGAATATGTGCAGGAGTCAAATGTGGGATCCAGTTGAAAATGCTAATCAACTTGTTTACAAATGTAGGTAGCAAGTTGTATCACGCAAATTTGCGAGGTACAGAACGTCATGCTTGACCCCTGACCAATTTATACAGATAGTGGGATCTGTAAAGAAAAAAAAAAAGGGAATTTAATATTATAAATGTGTGTGAATTTCCTAACTAACCAACATTTAAATGGGAACTTACTTGTTATTATTATTAAGATGTTAGGTACATCCTATTGGTCCGGAGTTGTTAACTTGTCTGCCAGTGCGGCTCGTAGTATTGTATTTGTGTGATAGAGGTGGTGGGGAACCAGGAGTGGGAGAGGTGGTGGGCGGATCTTTCTGCGTCATTGCCGGTATAGGAGGGGCATTCTTACGAGTGACAGGAGCATGCTTAACATTTGGAGGAGGGGTAGAAACCTTAGTATTTAACAACTTAAACATCTGTTGGATTCCTTTCTGACCTGATTTAAGAGTATTTAATAACTTGTGCAAACAAGAGCGGATACGGAAGAAGAAAGAAATACAGAGCAGCAGCCACAATTAAAATTAAAAGGTACTCAACAATGCGGACCAGCACCTAAAATATTAATTGGCACTGGAACAATAGAAGATGACCTACAAGCAGCAGACAAGAAAGCCTGGCTATTTATTGGGAAATTGAACCAAGAAACAACTACAGAGATGGTGACAAACTATCTGAGGAAGAAAGGAATCTGAGGAAATATCAGTTGCGAAGAGATCACAACAAGAGGAGAAAACAAAGCATATAAAGTTGGAATCCCATTCGAATGTCTAGAATTAACATCTAATCCTGACTCCTGTGTGCCGATTTCGTTTCTCCAGGAGGAACGAAGGCATATCTCTCGAATAATCCCATAAGCATGCTCCTTTGGAATGTAGAAGGGCTAAACGGACTACTAAAACTAGCACCAGAAAACGCTCTACAAACATCAGACATACTAGTCCTCACAGAAACATTCCTCACGAAACATATAGACATACAAGGATCCTACTCTATCCACTCCCTAGCAAGGAAACCAACAGAAGGAAGGCCATCAGGAGGTGTATCTATCTACTACAAACCATGGATAGGACCCATGAAGACCCTACATACAGAAGAAAATCTAATAATTGCAAAAACAATCAAGTTCACTGTAATAGGCATTTATATAAGCCCAAACAACGACATAAAAGAAATAATGGAGCTCCTAACGCTTTCCTTCAGGAAAATTCCAAACACAGAAGAAAACGTCATACTAGCAGGAGATATGAACTGCAAACTAGACAAACCCGACATGAAATGTAGAGCTGTCCTCACATTTCTTGATGAAGAAAATTTCAAATTAGTGAATGACCCAAAACATAAAACTTATTTTGCCCACAATGGAAGTAGCACCATCGACCTGGTATTCCATAAAGGAGATGATATACAAATTCTAGAACAAAAGGGATTGTGGACTTCACCAGTAACCCCGCTGAGAAAACACATCCCCATACAGACCAAATTCTCACTCAAGATTCCAAAGAAAGTTATAACAACAAACGTAAAAATCACCGTATCCAGAAAGATAAATTTGGCAGAACTAGAGAGAGTATTAGGAAATGTAACTGAAGCAGAAAAGGCAATCAAGGAGAGTGATTTAAACAAAGCCCTAGCAACAATCAGCAATATGCTAAAAGCAAGTTTAACCCACAAACCGAACACAAGAAAAGCTCAACCGTGGTTCGACAAGGAGTGCTACGCAGAAAGACAAGTCACATTAAATGTGCTGCATAAAGCCAAGATGACGTCAAAACCAGAAGACTTACAAATATACGGTGAAAAACAAAAATATTACAAGAACCTACTAAAACAAAAACGTACTCAATACATAGAGAAAGAAGGTGAAAAAACCGCTGAAGAAGCAATAAAAGGCCCATATGTACCCATCAGACCCAGAAGATCATCAAGACCTAGCAACGTAGAAATAGGAACCTGGGAAACGCACTTCACTCATATTCTTAACAATGCAAGGAAACAGGCGACGTACGAAATTGAATACAACAACCAGCTTGAAGCGATACCTCCCATCACCAAAGCAGAGGTGTTAGACATTATCAAAGCTACAAAATGCAAAAAAGCCGCTGTACCGGACGGGTTTTATAATGAGCACCTTAAAGAATCCGTGCAGCATCTAGCAGAAATATGGTCCAAACTGTTTAACAAATGCCTAGAATTAGGAAATATTCCCGATGAATAGAGAAAATCAACAATTATAACCTTTTATAAAGGGAAAGGTGAAATCAACGACCCAAACTCATACAGAGGAATCGCTCTAGAAAGCAATATCTTCAAGCTGTTAACAAGAATCCTAACCAACAGGATAGTTGAAGAAGTAGACCCCAAAATGTCAGAGGAGCAATTTGGATTTAGAAGAGAAAAAAGAACCTTGCATGCAATTCAAAAACTACTCAATGACATAGAAGAAGCACAACGGCTTCACAAAGGAAAATTTTATGCAGTCTTCCTAGACTATACAAAAGCCTTCGACATAATAGACAGGAAGAAACTAATGTCAAAACTCCAGACTATGATTGGAAATACTCCCCTTACAGCTCTAATAAGAAATATTCTGGCATACAACCAGATCACCATAGACGATGCGACCCACAAAACAAAGGAAATCACCCAAACTAATGGAGTGCTGCAAGGTGATCCACTCAGCCCCATACTATTCAATATTGCCACCGCGGATGTAACAACAGCAATCAGAGAAAGAGCAAAGGATGCAGTGATCTACATATATGCAGACGACATGGTCCTAGGGTCAACAAAGAAGGAAGAGCTCCAACACGCCTTCTCAGCGCCGGCTGAATGGGCAGGAAATAACAGTCTGAAAATAAACTGGACAAAAACTCAACAGATGGTCTTTAGGAAAGGCAGACGAAATGCAGCAAACGACAACGTAGAATACGAAGACGGCAAAGTGGAAATAGTAAACTCATTCAAATACCTGGGAATAACCTTGCAGACTACTGGGACGTTCTGACTGCACATAAAAGACAAAGCAGTTGCAGCCATGAAAGCCATGTACGACATCAACAATCTACAGCAGTTATCCTTAAAAACAGCTATGTGCCTATTTGACACAAAGATCCTACCAATACTCACCTATGGAATCCACTTGATATGGGAAAGACTAACAAAGAGAGACCTGGCCACCACAGGAGTTAAGGCAAAATTCCTAAAGACCATAATGGGCATCTCAAAATACACGAGTTCCCGCCTAACATACGTACTAGCACGGGAATCCTTCCTTATTGAAGAACTGAGGATAAAACTACCACTGCCATCCACAAAGAATGTAGAAGCACACCTAGCGGAGAGGCGGAAGAAGAGAGAAGAAATCACGCTAGAGTTCTACAGCACAGATGCCATGTTGGATCGAAATTGGACGAACGCTAACCAGAAGCTAAGACATGTGATAATAAAACTAGCAGTACACGGGTATTACCATAAAATATGTAAAAATATGTCTTATCATGACCCAAATGAAAAATGTGAGTGTTCGCTGTGTGACATATATAACATCGCAAGATGTAAAAACAACAAATCTCTATGCGATTATAGCAAAGACTAAAATGGTCAATAATCTTTGTAATGCACATTCGTGCACTTTTCTAATAATAATAATAATAATAATAATAATAATAATAATAATAATAATAATAATTTTGGTGTTAATTCTTGTAAAGGACTCCTGACTTCCGTAACATCATTAAGATTTTTATCCTTATTATAATTCTGATCCAAAAATATATATAGGCTTTCCAGTTCGTTCAAAAGCTTACCTTTTTCCATACTCCTAATTATCGTCACATCTTTTTCTATGGAAGTAAAATGGTGTCCTGTCTCTATCATGTGTATACTCATTGCCGAGTATAAAATGCTACATGTACCTTGTAGAAAAGCTTCTCCCACTTTGTGCGATATATGAAAACCTGCATTCTGAACATGTCAATCTATAAACTAATGATCTCGAGTAACGATGGTTTCCCTGATTAATTTCACCATCGTATTAGATGTTCTAAAGGCTATGTTCATACCGTGTTTCTTGAACGTATTCATAATTTGGTGAATCGTCAGGTTATTATATGTACATGTGGCATATTTGGTTTTTTAAATTCTGTCTGGTGTCAGATTTATAGACAGCTTATTTCTAATTTTATTAACTAGATGATTGACCATCTCAACTCTAAATCCATTTAATTTTGCTAGATTCTTTACGTAGTTTAATTCTATCTTTAATTTATTAGGGGCGAGTGGAATTCTCAAAGCTCTATAAACCAAATAAACCAAACTATAGAAGGATGCCTGCTTTTTTTTTTCTTTACGTTGCATGCGACACAGATAAGTCTTATGGCGACGATGGGACAGGAAAGGCCTAGGAATGGGAAGGAAGCGGCCGTGGCCTTAATTAAGGTACAGCCCCAGCATTTGCCTGGTGTGAAAATGGGAAACCACAAAAAACCATCTTCAGGGTTGCCGACAGTGGGGTTCGAACCCACTATCTCCCGGATGAACAGAAGACTGTAACAGTGAATGCTTACCCTCAACAGGTGGATGTCCGGACTGCTGGAAGTGCCGTCCATCAGAGACTGGTACAGACATCTGACCAAAGCTTCCAGCTCCCTCTCCGGTTCTGCAGTGCTTTTGGCGGTAGTCGACAGCGCGGTACTGGTCGCCATTCTTCCTTCCCTCAGAATTCACCGCTCCTGCAGCGCTCCTCTCGGCAAATAATCTTTATAAAGGAAAAATAAAGGGTATGATTAAAATAACTGATATTGGCGAACTTTGATATCACGCCGTGTTGAGGTTGTAAATATACTGAAATTTCAACTAGCATTCAACATTATCACCCTGCATGGAAATGCCATTGAAAAAGTGTCACATTTCCATCAATAATAACCAGAGACATTTGAACAGCTCCAAATCAGACTGAACTCTTGAAAGAAATTGCAGAAAAAGTCAGCCTTCAGACATCTTTTGAAAAGACAGAAAACATGACCTGCAACAAACACGCACCAAAATTCATGGAGACAAAATATGGCAAAAATTAAACGAGTATCACAATTTTAAGTATCTTGGTAAATCAATTAAGGAAAAAAGGATTCGAAACAAAAAGCCAAAGAAATTAGATGCCAGAAATGGAAACTGCATACCAACTAACCCAAAATATCTACAAAAAAAATGTATCTCCAAGCACACAAAACTAAGACATTACAATACAGTCAACCAGAACGTCTTTATGGGTCAGAAATGCTAATTTTGAGCAGGAAAGCAGAACTGAAAACGTTGAGAAAAAGAAACACAAAATCATAAGAAAATTTGTAGGCCAAAACTCACCAACGGACAATACTGACTCAGAAGCAGATAGGAAATCAAATAATACACAAATATTCATGGTGACATAAAAAATGCAGGTTAAGATCAAGAGATAGAAAAATTTGGGATGAAAGTAAGTACAGAGAAAAGTAAAACAATAGTGATGACAAGAGGAAGGAAGGAAGGAAGGAAGGAAGGAAGGAAGGAAGGAAGGAAGGAAGGAAGGAAGGAAGAGGAAAGATAAAACTGAATGGTAAAATTCTGGAAGTGGTTAAAAGTTTCAAGTACTTGAGAATTGTGACCACAGACGATGGAAAGATAATCGAGGAAGTTGGGAAAAGAATACAACAAGCAAACTGCTTCTACCAGAGTGTAAGGGGTATTTTGTGGAACCACGATGTTCCGAAGAAATGTAAGAAAGTATTATATTCAACCTATTATAAACCCATACTAACCTATGCAGCTGGACTGTGGACTACAACAAAATGACAGGAGAGTAGAATACAGGCAGCAGAGATGAAATTTCTGAGAGGTATTGAGGGCAAGACCAGAAAGGATAGAATTAGAAATGAAGAGATAAGGAAAAGGACAGGAATCCTGAAAATTCAAGACAGGATAGAAACAACAAAGCTAAAGTGGTAGGGGCATATGATGAGAATGGTAGAAGAGAGAGTGCCAAAAAAAAGCTTTTTCAGAGAAGTTAACAAGAAATAGACCACTAGGAAGACCCTGAAAGAAGTGGACAGGTTCAGTGTGGGAGTGCATAGAGAAGAAGGAAGGAAAACCAGAAGATGTACTTAAGAAGGAGAAGAGTGGTGGAGAATCAGGCAGCGATGGAGGTCCTTGATTCACAACCTGACCCGGGAAGCTGGAAACGGGAAATGAAGATGATGATGATAAAATTCTATGGACATATTAAAACAATGCATCCACACAGACTTACAAAACAAATGGTTGAATTCTACGAAAACAGGAGTAAAGCCAAAACAGACAAAGGAAATTAATTGGCAAAATCAAAAACTATTTAAAACAGTCAGGAATTACACCAGCAAATGGTAATCTTCAGATCCAAAATTCACAAATTGGCAAGTAGACTAAGAGGAAAGACCAAGGAAGAAGACTGGAACAACCTGGTCTGAAGATGGAAAGGAAGCCCACAGTAAAATAATTTTAAAAAATACTGGTACAAAGTAAGGCAAATGCATGCCACTTAAGTACTTTGCATTGTCCTAATGGGTTTATCTACATATATACATTTAAGTTTAGATAATAGGGATGCCTTTGCTGTAGTGTTTACAGTGCACTATGGCTTCTGGTGTGGGCTAGAATAAATTTGTTACTTTCATTGTCCTGTCTCAGTCTCCTCCTTGGCCTTGACAATATGAAGGTGAGACCGAGGTATGAGTGATGCTAGTAATACCATTCCTTATGCAGCCAGTCCCCGTTATGAATGGTGTGAAAATATCACTCATAGGGTCGGTTGGTGCATCCATTTTAGTGGGCTTGGCAGACTGATATGTGATAGCAACTTCTGGCTCAGTGAGGAAAGCAACGGGAATCTTTCTAGATTTTTTTTTTTACACTATTGCAAAAACTGCAGTTTAAATAACATTGGTTGCAGATGATGGCTTAAAAATCCTGCACTTGCACTGGTTGTTTAAATTTGCTAATCTGTTGCTTTCTGCTGCGTTGGTGCGCATTCCTTCACAGGGATGTAGCTTATCACTTTCTCGCCGTATTCCTCGTCTGGGATAGCTGTACAACAGGGGAATTTCAAAATTAAAGAAGATGTGAGCATTTTATCCTTAGATTAATAATGTGAAAACTGGAATGGGTTTAAGTACATTATTATCAATTGGATGCTGTTACCCCATGTTCTAGGGCAACTATCACTTGTGGATTTTCTCTCTCAAAGGGTAGCTCATTGGTAGGGATTTCAAGACTGGGCCTTCAAATTTTCATTATGTTAGGCATTCAACATCAAGATGAATTTACCTCTGTTCTAAGAAGTGATTTTTAACTCAATCAGCGCAATGGTAACATTTTTAAGTTTTCCATAACTCTGAGATATTTTGTTTCTATTCTTTTCAATTTTGGCCATCTAAGGACTACGGAAAGTAACACTGTGCATTCACCTTGATCCTTCTTTCCTTGACTTCCAGTAGTTATTCATCCTTTCACTTTGCTGTTTAATCTGCTCGTGTCCAAATGTTATTACCTTTTGTCTTCTTGAAATTTTGATGTATCAATCTTCTGAAAGGTGTTCTGTCTTGTATTATACCGTCTGTTATTTGCGGTCTCTGTCACATCTTTCTTTACTCTTTGTATCCTCTTCTTTCCCCGACCTCTCCCCTTGCCCCGCCTCTTCCTTTTCCTTTGAATCTCACAACCGTTAGTATGAGGCACACAACAATAGGCCGTGCACCACAAGTAACTCTCATATAACCTATGTCATTTGACTAACACGCTCTCTCTTTCAATTAATTTTATCTAATTTTATCCATCATTTACTCAGGTTAACTTCATGGACACCGCAATGCAAATTTATACCAGTCACAAATTATGAATTGTCAGTTTTAACCATATCTTCATGTGCCATCCTGACAATGTGCAAGAGCATTTCAGCATGATTTTAACAAGCACTACAGGAACATTTCAGTTTAGTTACGTTTGTTGATGCGGAAACACCATCTAGCAGTTCTGCGGCAGCTGGTGGTTATTTACAGTGGCGTGCAGTGGCTCGCATACTGCTAACACCACTCAGGTAGATTTGGTGATTGAGATCTGACTACAGAATCAACATTTACCAGTTCCCATTTTGCAATTGAAATTGTAATGATTAGCAATGATGACCTAACAATTCTATGAATATTAATGCAAGAAAGAGTCTGGATGATGAACAAACTCCAGATGCCAATAATTTAGAGCCTAATTTATTTATTTTTCAAATTGTACACATAGTTCATCCCAGATTTTAATGTCAATTGTATTTTTGTACATTTGTTCAGTTTAGTCCCTAGTTTAGTAATGTAATTCAAGAATATTGCATATTATAGTATTGAAAAGGTGGACCATTACAACATTAATTTAATAATTGTTACTGTGATCCACTGGTTGCCATTCTGCTGTTATCCATCCTCATTATGCAACCAAATACTTCAATTCTCCTCTTTCTGATCCTGTCTGACATTCTTTCATTTTCTTCTTTCTTGTATAGATCTTTATTCCTCCTATGTCTAACCTTGTCTTCTGATTTCAATGGTCCCTGGATTTTGCTCTCTTGTTTCCATTTTACCAGTTTCCTTAGAGGATATTTTGTTTCCTTGTAATGTAGTTTTAGTTTTGCTTTTTAAATTCCTATTTCAATTTGCCATGTGGTTCTTGTTGAGATTCTATAATTATTTCTGTTAAAATGTTTGTTTTATTCAAGTTCATGGAAAGAATGAAGATCACCTTTTCGTGCAGTCGAGCACATTGTTTAAATAATTTTTAATTTAAAGTAAATTTTGTTTACAAACTATTGTTAAATTTTCATTCTTCCAAATCTTTACATTTTTATATCATTGGATTTTATCTGTTAATAATGATTCCTCTGACGTCACCTGTCTATCTCAGCAGCCACCAGGCCATCTACCCTCTCCTTTCCTTCCGCTGTCCCCGCTCCCCCCACCATCTAGTTCCAACCCTGACCAAAGTACCACTAACATTCTTAAGAACTTCATCTCACAACATCGTAGAGCCCTTCACGTCTGTCATATAAACGGCCAAAGCTTATTAGCTGCCAATCGAATGGATGAGCTTACAGAAATATTCACCCCAGTTGTTTTCCATGTCCTACTAGTGTCTGAGTCATGGTTGACAGATAAGAGCCCGTCTTCTTTGTGTCAACTTGAAGGCTACTCGCTTCTGAGAAATGACCGCACCCACAAGCGAGGTGGAGGGGTATATGGCTATTTCTTAACCAGCCTCAAACCCAAAATGTTAGGTCATTCACCAGACAGGTATGAGAGAAAACCAGAATACATGTTCATAGAAATAACAGCGAACGGGATTAAAGCACTTGTAGGAGTAGTTTACAAACCTCCGAATGTAGGCCACTTAGAAGATTTTGAAGCTGACTTAACTGAACTGCTGCCAGACTACCCTCACACAATAAATATGGGAGATTTTAATACGGACTTAATTGACATAACTTCTCCCGAAACCACGCGACTTAAAACATTGTTTCAATCCTATAACATGGACATCTTGCCTCTCTCTCCAACTCACCACACATCTCATTCACACACACTGTTAGATCTTATAGTTACCAGCAATTCAGACAGAGTTCTCAATGTTGGTCAAACCTCTGTACCTGGTATTTCTGCACATGACGCAATATACATCTCCTATAACCTCCGGCGACCGAAACGCTCCCAGAAATTTATTACCTATCAACCATTGAAAAATATAAATAAAGATCGACTCTTCCGAGGACGCAAGCAACATACCCTGGCATAACATAACGACATATAACAACTTAAAATGACCCTACTGTACAAAAGTTTGACGAATATAGGAAGTTACGAAACAAGACAACACAACAAATACGGAATGCTAAACTGCAGCACGCTTACAGTTTAATTAGCCTAACGGTAGAGCAGCGACGACATTGTGGAAATCTATTAATAACCTTGGACTTACGAAGAACAAAAACAAAGACGAAATTACAGTACCTCTCGAGGCTCTTAACGAGTTCTTTATTGCTAGTTCCTCCGCAGTACGACCTGTCGACAAACAGAAACTTATGAACCATTACGATACACGCCCCACCCCTGACAGAGATAAATTCTATTTCAGTCACGTGACACCCCTCCAAGTCAGGAAAGCAGTCCTTAGGATAAGCACGAAAGTGAAAGGAATTGATGACATTGGGACTGACATGGTGAAACTAATTCTTGATTTTATATTACCAACCTTAACCCATATAATCAATTTCTCTCTTCTATACTCCACATATCCAACTCTCCGGAAGAAGGCTATTGTGCTACCTCTTCCGAAAACTCAAACGCCTTCGAACGAGGGAGACTATCGTCCAATATGTATTTTATCAGCTTTCTTCTTTCTTCTTCTTCTTCTTCTTCTTTTATGACCACATAGGATCACTTTAGTCAGTCCGTCGTTCAGGTCTCTTTGAAGGGATTGTTCGGGCTTTGCGGTCCTCCCAGTACTTCTTCAGACGCTCCGATCTTCGTGCCCTTTCCTCAGTTGAAAATGTGCGTGTTGTTGGTTTGTTTTGTGTAAGGGTAAAGCGGAGGTTTGTATTCTTGAGTTTTGTATTCAATTTTATCTTATTTTTGGTGTCTTCTGTTGTAAGGCCTATTTCCTTCAGATCCTCTCTTACTTCTCTGATCCATTTACATCCTGTTGTGGTATTTTTTGAGACGAGATTGTGTTGTACTAGTTGTTTCAGAAGTCTCGAGTCCTGCATCCTCATGATATGTCCAAAGAATCCCAGTCTCCTCTTACGCATAGTATCTGTAATGGGTTCTAGCTCTTTGTACACGACTTTGTTAGGTATTAACCGCCACTGTCCATCTTTCTGATATTTTTTGTTGATACAGGTTCTTCCAATCCTCCTTTCAATTTTCTGAAGTCTGTCAGTCTTTGATTGTTTATTCAGGTAAAAGAGTGTTTCTGCTGCATATGTAGCTTCCGGTTTTATAACTGTGTTGTAGTGTTTTATTTTTGTATTTATTGATAGACATTTCTTTTTGTAGATATCCCATGTTAATTTTTGTGCTTTAGCTAATCTGTTTGTTCTTACTTGGATTGAGATTTTTTCATTTAAGTTATGTGTTATTACTTCTCCAAGATATTTAAACTGAGTTACTATTTTGATTTTATTACCATTTATGGTGACTTCTTTTAGCTGTGTTGGTTTTTGGGGCATAATTTCTGTTTTTTCAAATGATATTTTGAGGCCAATTTTATTTGCAATGTTTTGAAGTTCTGATATCTGGGTTTTTGCTTCTTTTATGTCCACTGCTAGTAATGCTAAATCGTCAGCAAAACCCAGGCAATTTGTTTTGATTTTTCGGCCAATCTTTATTTGGGGGGGACATTTTCTAAACCATTCCCTCATTACCATTTCTAGAGCACAGTTAAATAATAGTGGTGAGAGCCCATCTCCCTGCCGTAGTCCAGTTTTAATTTCAAATGTCTCTGATGTTTCCCCCCTAAACTTCACTTTTGACTTGGTATTGGTGAGAGTCAATTTTATCATGTTTATTAATTTGGGGTGTAGTCCAAGGTGTCTTAAAATTTTAAACAGAGATTCTCTATGGATGCAATCATAAGCTTTCTTGAAATCTACAAATGTTATCACCATATCTCTGTTTCTTCTCCTGTTATAGTCCATTATCAACTTAAGACTCATGATCTGATCAGGACAGCTCCTCCAGGGTCTGAAACCTCCTTGATATTCTCCTAGTTCTTTCTCAAGTTGTAAACTTATCCTATTAAGGATGATTATTGAAAATATTTTGTATGTTATGTCTAGGAGAGAGATTCCCCTGTAGTTATTAGGGTTGGTTTTGTCCCCTTTTTTGTGCAGAGGATGAATGAGGGCTGTTGTCCAGTGTTCTGGTAGTTCTTCTTTAATCCAGATAGAGACAAGGTGTTGATGGAGGGCAACTTTTGCTGAGGTTCCTGCATATTTCCAGATTTCCGCAAAGGTCTGATCTTCTCCTGGCGCTTTGTAGTTTTTTAATTTATTCAGAGCTTGGTAGACTTCCTTTATTGTGGGGGGATTGATGTTTTCTGGTGATGTTTTTATCGGGGTGTTGGTGTCCAAATGAAGGAGTTCTGTAGGTTCCTCACAATTTAAAAGCTTGTTGAAATGTTTAGCCAGAATTTCTGCATTGTCTTTATTGTTATGGGCCAGCTTACCATCTTCATCCTTCATCAGTAGGGTCGGGGGTTCATATTTTTGGAGCTGCTTTCTGAAGGTTTTGTAGTAGTCCCTTGATTTAGTTTTACTGAACTGTTCTTCAATTAACTGCAGGGTGTCTTTATGATGTTGTCTTTTTATTCTTCTTAAGACTTGGGTAGTTTCTTTTCTCTGTTTTACTAGCTTTTGATAGGATATTTCTGTCTTTTGGGACTGATGTAATAGCCATGCCTGATGTCTTTTCTCCACTGTTTCATCACATTCACTGTTCCACCATTGGTGTTTTTTACGTGGTTTAATTGGAGCTAGGTCTTCTGCAATTTGTTTAAGGTTGTGTACTAAGTCTTCAAGTTTGTCTGTGATTTTTATTTTTTCAGTTGCTTTCTGGTAATTTTTGTTGTTGATTAGCTGGGTAGGATCTATTTTTCTTTTAGTTTTAAGGGCTTGCTTTTGTTGTCTCCTCTGGGGAGTGAGTTTAATTTTAATTTTAACTACGTAGTGATCTGAACCTGTGTCTATTCCTCGGAGGACTTTGACGTTATAGATCTCTTTGTGGTGGTATTTGTCCATGCAGACGTGGTCCAGTTGCCATTCTCCTTTAGTGTAGTCAGGGTGTTTCCATGTTTTGAGTTTTTGAGGTTTCCTCTTAAAACATGTAGATTTTGAGATTAAATTATGGTTTCTACACAGGTCAACTAGTCTCTCTCCATTTTTATTTGTTTTCTTGTGTGCTGGCCATTTTCCGATGATGTCACGGTATTTTCTTTCTCTGCCTAGTTGAGCGTTGAAGTCGCCTATTAATAATTTTATATGGTGTTTGGGGATGTTATCTATGGTCTGGTCCAATAGGTCCCAAAATTCTCCTGTTTCCTCCTGGTCTTTTGAGGAGTTGTTTTTATCATTAGTGGGAGCATGGGCATTTATTATAGTATAGATTTTATTAGATGCCTTTAAGGTGAGCGTTGAGAGTCGTGGAGACTGTGATCTGAATTCTTGAACTGAGTTTATTATTTTAAGGCTGACCAAAAATCCTGTTCCAAATTGTGGGACATTCTTCATCACTCTCTTTCCGGGTATACCTTTATAAAGTCTGTACCCTTGAGATTCCAAGGCATCCTGGTCAGTGTTTCTAATTTCCTGTAATCCCATGATAAGAATTTTGTGTTGGTCCATTATGTCGGTGATCACTTTTAGTTTACCGGTTTGCATGAGTGAGTTTATGTTGTGTGTAGAGAAGTATGTTATCTGCTTTGGTTTGATTCTTGATTTTGTCTCATTCGTGTATGTAGTACTGGGGTATTTCCGTGCCTCCGACTTCACGGTATCTTTCAGGTGGCAGCCCACCGTATCCGAATGCTGCCTTCTCTGAACTCTTGGTTCAGCCGGTGGAGTATTCCTTAAAAGACCTTCCATGGTTGACTGTCAAGGTGTCACCTGTGTGGGACTAGGTCCCGAATTACAACTCTGGATGTGATCCAGTGAGGTGATAATGAGGCCGCTCCTCTGGAGTACAGACGCCTTGTGCAGCCGCCCCTAACCTGGAGAACAGACGCTGCATAATGGATTCCAGTGGCATTTCCTCCACTGTGGGGACCATCACCCCACCCAAAGGGGCTCATTCGCCCGAAGCCGTTGGCCCCCTTAGGGAGTCAGGTTATTTCCCGCCGCCCAACACTCAGCGTTGGCAATTTTACAGCTGGGTGCCAGACCAGCAAACCCTCCTCCTTTCTCATTCCGGACTTGGGACCGGACAATGGCTTTATCAGCTTTATTTAAAATCTTAGAATATATAGTCCATACACAAACGTCAGAGTACCTTCAAACGCACAATCTCCTTAATCCTTTTCAGTCCGGTTTCTGACAAGGACATAGTACAACTACAGCCTTACTCAAAGTGACTGAGGACGTTCGACAAGAAATAGACAGAGGACGAGTCACAGTTCTAGTACTACTAGATTACAGTAAAGCTTTTGACAGCGTAGACATTGACATATTACTTGTAAAACTGAAGGCTCTACATTTTTCTCAGAGTACGATTGCTTGGATGCATTCCTATCTTCACGGACGTCAACAATGTGTGAAAGGTAATAATGGAATTGTTTCCTTAACGCGCCACGTGAATACAGGAGACCCTCAAGGCTCTGTACTTGGACCTCTTCTTTTCGCACTCTTTGTGAATGACATATCATCGAATTTAAGACATTGAAAATACCACATGTACGCTGACGACCTTCAACTCTACACAGACTCTACAGCACAAGAGCTTCAGGAAAATATAGACTTACTAAACATTGACTTACAGACTGTTAGTGAATGGTCTGCTGCCCATGGCCTGCAACTGAACCCTACAAAGTCACAAGTAATCTTTCTTGGCCATCGAAATCAAATGGCAAGTATTAAAAAACATCCATTGCCAAGAGTAATCCTTCAGAATGTTGCAATTCCTTTTGTACCACAAGTGAAGAACCTCCGCATTATCATGGACAAACGCATGACTTGGTCTGGACATATCTTACATATCTGCCAAAAGGTTTTCTCTGCTCTTCATTCTTTATATAAATATAAATACATATTTCCAATAAAACTTAAGCAGAAATTAATCGACGCTCTGTAATGCCACATTTTGACTATTGTGATGTTGTTTTCAATGATGTGAGGCCACTGTTATCTCTAAGGCTACAACATGCTCAAAATGCATGTGCTCTACGTCGCCGACATAGGCAGGTCTATTGGTAACAACGGGACAGGAAAGGATTAGGAGGGGGAAGGAAGCGGCCCTGGCCTCATTTAAGATACAGCCCCAAGATTTGCCTGGTGTGAAAATGGGAAACCATGGGAAAACCATCTTCAAGGCTGCCGACAGTCGAGTTTGAACTCACTATCTCATGAATGCAAGCTCACCGCATGGCCGCCATCTTCTCTGAAACATTATGACCTCCAGACAAACTCGACATCTTGTTTTTTGTCTTCTACCTCCTTTTGCTTCTCCCACTTCTCCAATCAAAGATAAAGGTAGGGGTTTTCCACCTGTTGAACAGGTATACTTCTTTCACTGAAGAAGAGAATTGTATGTTCTCGAAACATGTACGATTAATTAATAAATATTAAATAGTTTTTGAATAGTAATGACACGGCTTGATCAAGCAACAATGGTAGTCAGAGTGGACAAAGACCTTATCACCAATAAAATCCCAGTTGGCAAAGGAGTTCGACAAGGTGACACAATCTCTCCAAAGCTCTTTACCCTTGCCTTAGAAGATGTATTCAAAACCCTTCATTGGGATAATAAAGGAATAAAAATCAATGGGTTATATTTGAACCACCTGCATTTTGCCGATGACATTCTGCTCATAAGTGAAAATCTAGATGAACTAGAAAGTATGATCTAAGAATTAAAAACTGCCTCTGCTAAGATTGGTTTGGAAATGAACATTAATGAAACGAAAATACTAAGCCCAGACATTGCACGTTATAAATTTCATATTAGAGCCTGTATTGTCAAAGTATCAACTTGTGAAAATTTAGATTTTATAATTCCACCTTTACAATACTGTAATTGTCTTTATTAAAAAGACTACATTAAATTATACTCGTGAAACACGTTTCATCCTCTTATCGGACATCTTCAGTCACCAATACAAATACATAACATTACAAATAAGGCGAGGACACATTAAAATAATTAAATGCAAAGTCTTTGTATCCTGTGACGCAGCGTAAGGGGTATCCATAAAAGAACTCTGGGGTTTTGATGTTAAATATTTTAATAAAATCAAAAATTAAGGATAATGCGTTACACATGGTTTGTAAGGTTTTACTGTTAAATTTTTACAATTTCGTGCAGTTCAATGTGTGCCCTATTTGTGGCATGGCATGTATCCATCCTAACTGGCGACTTTTGTTTCAAAACACTTCCAGTTTCTTTAAAAGCAAGAAGCCATTGACGAATGGCTTTTGTCCATAGGTGCATCACCCCCACTGTGGTGTCAAAAGTTCCAATGTATAGTAACAACTGATCCAGTTTCCATGAACCAAACGAGAACTATGAACGATGTTCCATCAAGACATAACAGCCCCACATGTATACCACAATAAGTATTAACATAATAATTTCAAGTCCATACAAACTCTAAATGTGAACTATTACAGTTCAATATGACCAACAGCAAAATTATACAGCTCCCTGTATTTTTTACAATGTAATATTTCAAATTATCACCACAAATGAGTGTTACCCAATTGGACCGATGATAACAAACAAGGCAATAAATAGGTTGTTCAACATCATAATCAAGCTTCCTTGACATGTCTCAATGCATATGTCAACCAACAAATCACCATTTAGAAGATTTTAGCCACAAGAGCCGCACATTATTTTAACATCAATTTGTTAAAATGACGGAATACATAATGTTATAATGTATCTTCCATAACAAGAAGGACAATTCTCATTGTTTTTAAAGACGAAACGATTTTTGTGAAATATCAATAATTTAATTACTACAGGTGTATTCGTTTGTGTGTTTGTCAAATGCTTCTTATAATTAATGTATTTTGAGCTGAAGATGCTCCTAAAACAGCCAAAACTCAGATGTTTAATATTGATATTGTCCTCATGCAGTATTGATTGGTGGAACATCCTTTGTAACATTTTTCGAAACTAGGCAGTCATCAATACGGAAATGAAAATCATGAACTATGAAAGTGATGCTGAACGAACGTACTCCGACACATATCAAAAGCATGCTAATACTTCGATTTTCTTTTGGTCTTTCTTTAGGAAAACAGAGTGAGAACTGCACCTCAGAGCTCAATGAATGTATACAGTTCAACGTACCTACAGCAACTCTGTCACCTGCGTGATCATGTGTGTCTGCTAATAACTTTTTGGTACGTTTAATTTTAGGAATACTTACTACCTGTCCCTAAAATGCTTTAGTCATATATACTATTTTTTTGCTAGTTTTTAGGGCATATTTGCTTGTATATTTTGTACTTCTTTACGTCATAAACTTCCGAACCTTATTCATTACAAAGGCCAGGCCTAAATTTTGAAAGTCTTATTGAAAATATACAAATTCCAATGTGGCTCACTTACTGTAAAGAACTATTTTATATTTAGCCCTAGGTTTATGTTTGTGCCATGCAGGTAGGGTTCCTCAAGGTTTAGTTTAGCCCCGGAGAGGGCATGTAAAAATAACCCCGTAAGGAGGCGCGCATGGTGTTTTAGACCGGGCCAGAAAAAAATAGCACACAATAAGGAAAAACTCTTTTTAATGTTACAAAACTAGCAAATAATTTTGAACCAACTTGTAAGTAGTATTCAAAGGTATTTTAACAATACAAAAATTGGATGTTAAAAATTGACGTCCATTCTGCGCCATCACTTGATTCTTGTCTTTCCGTACTGAACACATCACTGCGAGTGTTCTTTGCAGATATGTCGCTGGCATACACGGGTTCTAGCCTTGGTTTTTCTTTTCTTTTTTTTTTTTTTTCAGTTGCAGTAAGTACATCTTCCAGGTCTTTTATTTCTTGAGGTTTTTCTTTTCTTTTTTTTTTTTTTTTCAGTTGCAGTAAGTACATCTTCCAGGTCTTTTATTTCTTGAGGAGCTGCAGGGGGCTCCTCTTCTCCAGGCAATCTCAACATTTAGTGAAAGTACCTTTTCTATATTTCTATTTCTCTTTGCCTATTTCTGTCCATGATGTGTTGGACTTCAGTATATACGAAGGCACTATTCTACATGAAAATAAAACAAAACTGACACATTCTTGCTATATTCACTGAAAAAGTAAAATAAAATTTTAACTCGTAAACACGCATACGTCATGGGCGTTGCAGGAGTTTTAGACCGGGTCTGTGAAACAATGCACTCAGGCTGAAACTGAGGAGCAAAGAGGGGTGAATTGTTTATGGACAATGATAGTGGAAGAGTCCAAGGTAAGGTACTAATGGGATGGAAGCTAGGGGTCCGCTATGTTAAGAACTATAAACATTTATCTCTGAACCCAATCGAAAAGACCGTGACGCGCCCTCTCCAGGGTTAATATCTCTAAGGTTGCCCAAAACAGAAATGGTTGGGAAGCACCAGCAAATCACCACCACCCCAAACACTACAGCTAGAACTTTGACAGCAAGCATTTTAATTAAAAGCGTGATATTTACACCACACACTGTTTACCAGTTGTCTATAGACTCGATGTACCCTGGTGGTGGACTGCAGCAGACAGGAAGCAGTGGGTGGGACGACGGGCGAAGGTGCCTCGATCCTGTTAACACAATAAGCAACCACTGCTAGTAGACAGAGCAAGTGAAGAGTATTAAACATATCACAGGTTCTCACTTCCTCTGCTAAAGTTCTGTCACTAGATACTTAAGAAGTTATGCCACTTAAAGAAGACATTAACAGAGTAAAAAGTTACAGGAGAGCTGAATTGCTAACTGTAACATTGTAATGGTAATCTGCGTTAGGTAACTTGAACCACACTGCGGGGGGAGAGATGCACACGACTGCAGGACACAGGAAGCACTTGAGCTACAACAGTCTTTTAAACAACATGTTGACGATACTCTTGCCAAGCTCAAAAGTTGAAACATCATCTGGAAACTGTGTGACACAAACATGAAGTTCACGCTGCTCATCCCTTGGACTTGTGTATTTTGCAGCTGAACCCAGTGTGCCTGTTCTTCACATGAAATATTCAGAGAGAAATGATACCAGTTTTTCTCTCATGATTAAAACAGTATTGTATCTTTTGTAAAATCATGGGAGATAGATTTATCTCAGGGTTCCCAGAGTCTGATATGTGAAGATAACATTTCTTTCTTATTATGACAGATTAATTGTAGAATATTTACTCAAAGCTGTTGAGTTACTCAGGTAGTTGTGAATTGACGATGGTGCGTGCAGTTCAAGTTACCCGACACACTTATAAACAAACTGTAGGAACTGAACATAGAATATAAGTATATTTTTCAATTGACTCGATGCATGTTTATAGAAAACATTTCCACCAACTATTTGATGTGGGAAGTTGAACAGAGTATTAATGTTTTAAGCGACATGATCTGTGAGTGACCGAGGTGGCAGGATAAGGGTAGTAAAACAAATGAGATGAACAGGTTGTATTTCACAATACCGAGCTCTCAAATGAGCTGTCACGAGTGAGAATAGGTGTACACCAGGAATAGTACGCTTACAAGAAAACTGCCTGGGCTGGACGAAAGACTTGCACGAGTGATAAATCAACATTTACCACGTGTATGCATGAGTCTTTTCCAGTTTCACTAAGAGATGGCGCCAGCGAACAGTACGCAACACACGAATTTGACACATACGTCAGTTTGTTCGTCTAACATTAACCTACTGACACACACAACTTGAATCCGCCAAATACTAGCGTCTGTGTTGTATCGTTCAGTGATCATGTCGACATGTGAGACATGGTTTTGACAATTTAAACGTGGTGATTTCAATGTGAAAGACAGTGCGCGCTCTGGTAGACCACAAAAGTCCAAAGGTGAACAATTCAGGTGTTACTGGATGAAACCGTTAATGCACAACACTATCGCCAACAAACGATTAAATTAAATCACGCATTGACCGAAAGACGACTGGAATGAGCCAGAAGACATGGTACAATGATTTTGTTACATGACAATGCGCCATCTCACACATCAAAACCAGTGAAAGATACCTTGAAATCGCTTGGATGGGACATCCTTCCGCACCCGCCGTACTCCCTGACCTGGCACCATCTATCACCTCTTTGCATCAGTGGGACACGCGCTCGCAGAGCAGCAATTTCGAGGAAGTTGGAAAATGGCTCGATGAATGGTTTGCCGTAAAAGACAAGCAGTTTTTCTGGCATGGTATTCATGACTTACCTGGAAGATGGGCGAAGCTTGTAGAAGCCAAAAAATAAATTTCCCCTTGAAAATTATGTGTTTTCTTTACCACAAAAACTGGCAAAAACTCATCCATACACCTGGTAAATGGTAAAAATCATTCTGTAGTAAAATTAACAGTGGTGTTTTAATTAAGACTGTGAGGAATAATTAGCTGTAGAAATCTAGAGAGAGTTCTGTTCTGAAGTTACACCGCTTTATACCGCACTGAGATTTTGACAACACGGAGGGAATTTCATTTTCTAATAACCTATTTTTCTAACACGTAGAGTATGTGTAACTATGAGAATATTACAGTTTTAATATTTCTCTAATGTTTTTAATGCAAGTTAAAATGTTATGTAGTATGAAGTACTGGCCTTTTATATAGGATAAAGCTGAAGTCTGACAAAATTTCGGAGGTTGTTCAGCGACACCTTCCGAGTATATTGACAGAAGGGACCTGTGGTCTTTGGTGGCTCGTTAACTGAGTAATTGCATTTTGTCTGGTTTGTTGCCCTAGTTAGCTTTGTACCTGCATTGCTGGGGTGTCAGAATTTTGTTTCACAGGAGTTCTATAACGTGCCGGAAGCCAACAATGCCATGATCACGGTGCTAGACATTTTGAACGATACCTGTCAGTTCTGCATTTGTTACGTACAGTATACCGATAGGACAGATTGAACACTCTGTGACAAAAGTGTACGTGTTTTGTCTGAGGGCTGTTGCATTGCTCTATGTTTTGTGTTGTATGTTTTGCTTATTGCATATTACAGGTTTTTTCACTGACATGAAGGTATTTTCACAGATAGAAGAATGTTTGGGGTAACAAAGCAAATAAATCATAATGACATTATTACTCTGTAATGAGCCACTTAATTCAATAGACCAATATACTCAGAAGGTATCCCTGAACAACCTCTGAAAGTTTGTCGGTGGAGTTCCGAGTTCACCCTGAATGCTGCTACTAATGTAATAGTCTATTAGCACAAACCACTTAACTCCTCGTCCCCCATTCAGAATCAGTTGCTGTGGACAGCAATGTTCTAACGTCTTAATTGATCGTCCTACCAAGTCTCATTGCAATCCATCAGGTGGAGCACAAACAGTTCCGTTATTGGTGTGACTGCATTTTGGGTTTGTGCTGAAGATGCATCATATCATCCAGAAAGAATTCCAAAAGCTACATTTTTTGTTATTTGCAGAAAATAAACTCAAAAACCTTAGTAATTAGAGTAAGTTTTTAACATTCACTCAACAAAAATGCTGGTGTCCTACAGCTTGTAGGGCGTCAAGAACAGAAGCTCTGTTCCATTCAACTGTAGCGCACAAGTGATGCTTACTTAGTGAATTAAAGTTGAAAATACTTAAGATATGAGTTCTTGGACAAAATTATCTTCACATCCGCCTGTTTTTTGGACCGACTTTAATGACAGGAGTGAAGGCTGGGTGGACTCAGGTGCAGTTTTACAGCTGGATGCTCTTCCTGACACCAACCCCATGTAGAGGAGTGTATTCACTATTGTGTTTCTGTGGTGGTTGATGGCATGTGAATATGAAAAGGAGGAGTGTTGGGACAAACACCCAATCCCAAAGACAGATGAATTCACCAGGCGCGATTGAAATCCTCAACCTGTCTGGGAATCGACCATGGGACCCTCTACACCAAAGGCCTTGATGCTGACCATTTGGAAATAGAGCTGGACTGGGTGGACTCAGAGAATCACATTCGTAAGTTAGAAGTAACTGACATGAAGTTCTTGAAGACTGTCTTTTTTCCTTTTATGTCTTCCTGTCTTTCCTTGTCTCTTCTTGCCACACCGATGTGTCATTGTGTTTATCCTGTGTTTCTCTATATTGATTTCACACTTCTTTGTTCCATTCAGTTACCTATAAACATGTGCCACACCTTTCTTTAGTTACCGGTACAGTACAGTAAACTCTCAAATATTTTATAAGCCACCAATTATTATTGGGAGCAGTAATACCTGTCTGACTGGCTGCTACTGCTTCTTGCAACTGAGCTCAACTCTACTGTATCCAGTCTTTCTTTACTGCAATTGAAGGCATACCCGGAAAAATGGTCAACTCTCAAAAATAAAACAGAGTTAAGTGCTGCCATCTCCTGTTTGATGAGAGATGTATCTGACGTGATGCTGGCTATCCTCCAGCAATCGTATCAGGTTAAATACAAATATGAAAATTTTTGTGCTACTGAATTTGCCTTATAATCTGAAATACATCTGCCTTCTAGAGGCAAGTAGTGGAAGTGGTGCATAAGCATGGTAACCAACGCAGTAAATAATGTTCTAAATGAGAAAGTATATTTGTGAATGACACTTATAATAGTAGATAATGCCAATATACACTGAGTGGCTAAAAGTCATGGGAAGACACTGAACGTGATGTTGCTCATCCATAAGCCCTCGAAACAGCAGCAACCTGCGAGGCATCGACTCTACAAGGTGTTGGAATCGTTTTGGAGTGTCTGGACCAACGCATCTTGCATTGCTAGCAACAACTGGTCTTGTGTAGTTGGTGCAGGGTTCATGGAGCATACACCAGCATCGACAGCATCCCGTAACTGCTCGATTGCATTAAGATCGGGAAATCTGGAGGGCCAATCCATGCTCGTAACTCCAATGGAGTGCTCCTCCAACCAGCTGTGTGCCACCACAGAGCGGGTGGCATGGTGGTGGGTGGCATGGCGCACTGTCCTGTTAAAGCATGGCATCTCCATCAGGGTACTCCAGGGCCAGAAAGGGATGAAGATGTTCTGAAAGAAAGTCTGCATAACGTGCAACTGTCAGTGCTCCCTGCAGCCAGAAAATGGGACCTAATTGCGACCACAAGAACACTGCCCAGCCCAGAACTGAGCCACCTCCCCGCCTGGACACAACCTTGTTGACACGCAGGATCGATAACTTCATGGGTCATATGTCACAGTCTCACGCGCCCATCAGCTCGATACACCTGGAAACGGCATTCACCGGACTATACCACACACCGCCACTGTTCCATAGTCCATTGTCGATGTTTGCAGGCCCATGCATGACGTTGAGCTCTGTGTCGAGGTGTCAGCAAAGGGACAAGAGTTGGTCATCGGTTGATTAAGCCTATGTGGTGCATTTGCCTCCTTACAGCCCTGGTAGAAATGGGTTCCTGACTCCCAACATTCAAATGGGCGGTGATCTGACTCTCAGTAGGCCGTCGAGCGCCCAGTATGGTTCTGCAGAGGCGATGTGATGTCCGTTTGTTAAATGCCTGTGGTCTTCCCGTGCAGCGGTTTGCGCGGTGGTAACATTCTCTCTGTAATACTGAAGATCCACCCTCGACACTGTTGAGCTCGGGAACCCGAATTCGCTTATAATCTCCGCAATGCTATTACGGTTTTTCAACAATGCTATGACCCATGCGCCGATGATCATCCCACATTCAAAGTGTTGCCATCTTCACGACACTGGTGTCTGTGACAGACTGCTCAGCTGGTCCGCAGATAGCCGCAATGCTCAGGGGTCATACACGGCACATTTTCTTTCTCTCTTTTTTTTCTATTTATTTACGTCGCACCGACACAGATAGGTCTTATGGCGACGATGGGGTAGGGAAGGACTAGGAGTGGGAAGGAAGCGGTCGTGGCCTTAATTGAGGTACAACCCCAGCATTTGCCTGGTGTGAAAATGGGAAACCACGGAAAACTGTGAAAAAATACATAGGCCTACCTATAGAACTTAGGCGTGCAACCGCGATCTGTCTTGCTACTGTCAGAATTTAAAAAAAAAAAAAAACTTTTTCATAACTTGCCGGGGCAGCACATAGTTTTGGCTTCTTTATGACAAAACGGCCCATCTTCAAAAAAGTTAAAAAGTTACCTATATGGCACAAAATGAGGAACAAACGTGCAGGTCACAATCCTGTCACAGTCTTCCCAACGTCAAACACAGCACATCTCTCAACCACGGTATAAACCCAGGATCCCTTGGACATTGTTGTTTCCTGGAACCAATGTGCAAAAGCTGTCACAATGTTGTAATCTTGCAACTGTTTCTGGCCACGGCCCCAGACATCTCGGTGGTCACGTTCTGGCCCCCTACTGAGTAATCCCTTGCTAATATTGCCATTTTCCTCATCTCTTGACATTTGTCAACACACGGTTATATTCCCTCTACAGGGAAATATCCCCATGCAACACAATCCTAAGTGTTTTCCTTTCATTCAAGCAGTACAAACTGGAGAATTATGTATGGCCCTACTGAGTCTTGCTAGCACATTCTTTGTGGCTACGTTAATTTAACATTTTGGCATAAGTTTTTTAATTGTTCGTACCGTACGTAAAACAACGGCTGATCCTCACTCTAGTTTCAGGCCCGGCCCCCAATTGGCTACGTCAGTGTTCCACACAAAAGTCTTCAAAAACATCTTTCAAATATATGAGCTAATTTCTTTTCTTAAGAAAGACCTTCCTCGCTTGTGCTAGTTTGGATTGTATGTCTTTCTCACTTCTGCCATCATCAGCTGTTCTACTAACCAAGAAACAATATTCACCGACTTCCTTTAAGACTTCATTTTTTAATCAAGTATTTCCTGTTCTTTAAAGAATGTACAAGAGGATTGATTTTTATTAAATACGATAAAGAAGAGAAAAACAAAATTCCATGGACACATACTGAGACATGACTCTCTTCTCCATTGAAGGTAACGTACTGGGAAAGAGACACAGTGGACGACCAAAGATGTCATACATCAAGAACTCCGCCAGTGAACTGCCATGTGGTTCATATAGCAACATGATGAGGCTAGCAGACGATCGTCAGATGTGGCTACAGCGACAAGGCATTGCCTTTAGTAGATGATGACTCAGAGTTCTTTTTGCTTTGAATTTATTTATTTTTATCTTCTACATCTTCTTCAAGACTCTGTGCATACCATTCAGCAATTTCTCCAAATCATCTGTAGACTCTGATAAAAATAAAATTATCATCTGGAAATCTCAGGATTTTGATTTCTTCTCCATGAACTGTGATTCTTCTTTGATTTTTCTTTACTGCTTGTTCTATATAAACACTGAATAGAAGGTGGGGGGCAAACAGCATTTCTGCCTACTCTTTTGTGGATAGCCAACTGTTATCACTGCAGACTGAATTTTGTACAGATTTTCGATAACCATTCTTTTTCAGCATTTGTTCCCAATCACCCTGCTCCAATCAACATTATCAAATAGCTTTTCTTGATCTGCTCCTACAAAACACACACACATACACAAAATAAGTACATCTACAGGGATAAAATTACCTCTGCTTGACAATTTACAATACTGGACTCAAACATTGAATTGGTCTTAATTAACGTAAATATGGTGGGATATTAAAAAGTTCGTAGTGACAGCTTAGTTCATACTAAACATAAACCATATGTTGAGTTGCAAAGACACTGTCAGTACGGGAATAGGATGATGAACGTGGTATATGTCAAGGATTTTTAGATCTTACAAACAAAATTTAAAATAAACATTTATTGCAACAAATACTAATATATACATTTATGTACTTTTACAAAGTTCAGAATAATAACACAAGTACAGGACAACTATTCCCCACTCCAAGCAAAACTTTTTCAAAGAGGAACCAATTAGGAGATGACCACGTTCATCAGACTTTGATGTTTGTCCATTCAAGTGTCCCAAAGACCAGTATTTACATTCAAATAAAAAACAGCTGCCATACATAAAAATAAACAGAATTCTACAGCAACGTTTTCTTCTAAGATGAGGAAGGCACGAAGGGGTTCCAAAACAAAATGAATGCAAACAATTTGTACAGACGGCATAAGGTTAAAATGGGACAGTTATCTAAGATTATCAAGACAAGGTCAACCAGAGTGACATGGCAGATGACCTCTAAGCAACATGATGGATGTAGCTTGTACACGACTTAGACTTAACCCCCTGAGAAGTGATTAGTCTGTAACTGGCACAACATGTCTTCCTCTGAAGTTGAGGATATTCTGGCATGAATATTAATAATGAAGATCACGGTAGAAGGTAATTTTACTTACACTCTTACTGGCAAGCTAACGTAGGTCAACAGTTTTATAATTATGTTTTAAATAAGCTGGATATTTTGCAACAAATCAGCATGTTTCTTAAAAAATATTCAATGTAAATGTAGGACTGATTTTGTTCTTGGTATAGATTAATGATAAGGTAAGAAAGCTAGCAGGAGTGAACTATATCCATGTCTAGGAAACAGACAGAGCAGCAACTTGCTACATAAGACCGTCTGGATAGAGTACAAATAAGAGAAAAACATGGGTACAAAATTTTTGGCTGCAACCTTCATCGGAGGAGGATAATGATAAGGGTCACTGTTGGCAAGTAGATGCTGTCTCAGGTGAGGGGTCGGGTGCTTCCCTAGACCTGAGTACCAGCTGGTGTGCACCACAGTACCTGCAAAACCCCCAACATAGATTTTCACACCAAGCATCATCAAACCACGCCTGATGAATGTTTCACAAACATTTAACTCCTATTTCCCACCCTCTCGCCCTTAGAAATTCTGAAGTGGGACATCAACTGGTGTCCACGTGCGCTCCTTTTTCTAGACGTATATAATATCATAAATATTACTTGTAGCAATTGAGACTTTCACGGCCGACGCTACAAATTATGTCAGTGTTTTCCGGGCTTGTAGGCTGTGGTCCAGGAGCAGGCGAAGAGAGCTCCGCTGCTATCAAAGTCACTTGGAACCCTTCACAATGCCGAATGCAGTCCTCGGCGCAACGTCGGGACAGTCACTTGTTCCTGGACCACGGCCTACAAGCCCAGAAAAAGCTGACATAAATATTGCTTGTTTCCGTATATTTTCGTTTTCAGTGTATAATTTTCTGGACATTTTAGAACATCAAGTCCTTCATTCCACGCAGAGCATTTGGTTACACTTTCCAGTAACTATTAACTCAGAAATAGAAAGGAAGCAAACAACAGTTGAAAAGGTAGAAAACTAAGAAAGAAGATAAGGACACAAAGTCACAATGGCAAGAGGGATTTTTTTTAGCCATATCTCTCCTTTCTTACTTTGAATAACACCAAGGATGCATAAGAATGGACCTGGAAAGAATACCAAAGAAGATCCACACATTCCAGGAAAACACTCCATCACGACTTACAGAACTGTGGAGTCAAGACACAGAACAGAACAGGCACGAGATCCATGTCCATATTCAGAGATAAGTCAAGTCATTCTGAACATTTTACTACATTAGTTGAAGTGGGGATATTCTACTGAATTTTCTATCTTCATTAATTTTAATATGATTTAAACCAAATTTGGTGCAATAGTTAACACACTCTAAATAAAGAAAAAAATGTAATTAAATCGAGCAAGCAGTGGTCTTTCACAAAATGCTCTGGGCACACCATTTTTTTTGTATTCTAGTTTTAAAAATTTTTCTTGAGCTGAGGAAGAACAAAGAAATAATTGTTGTAATAAATTTGTTATTAATTAAAAACTTTTATTTTTAACAGCATATTTGTTAATAGATGGCACTGCATTTTAAAAAGGTGTTGAATCTTCCTTGCGCTGACTAAAGGCATTTCTAAATCTTTTCAATCATCTTAAAAAGTGGGTAACAACAACAACACATTGGTCAAGTTTGTGGGAAAGATTGAAGCTAATTAGGTTAAAACTGGTTTGTCATGAGCATTTCGAATTGTAGAAAAAAATTTACTTTTGAGAAAAGCAAAACTGAAGTGGGAGGGGGGGGGGGGGGTATAGTGAAAGGGATGCACAGGTGTGATGTCTCCACAGGATCTTAAAAAAATTGGCATCACATGCACCCAAAAATGTCTACTAGCACCAAAATCTCACTTCAGATTTTGTTTTGCCATTTCTGGTCCAACAAAATTTATTAAGGTACCCCTTTATCAATAATCATGAGTGGTCTTCAGGAAACAGGAATGCTGCAAACATATGATAGATGAGATGGATGATGAATAAATAATAATTTAAGATAATTCCCTTTGAAGGAGAAAATGAACGAGACCTGTACAAAGTGTGCAGAGATACCCAGCTTACAAGGCAGCAGACTTACGCTGACAAACAAGAACCATTTCTACACAGGGTGGCTTTCACAGCCTATGTCAACTGACAAGCTCTGATGGTTTTCCATATCGGCCCATGCAGACATTTTAAATGGGTCAACATTTCATCTACACTGCGGCCTAATATCCCGGTAAAACATCAAAGCTTCTCAGAACCATTTTTATTTCAATATGCGATCAGGTAAGATATCCACAAAGAAAACGTTAATTAGTTCTCATAGAGATGCAGAATACAGACACAAGGTACTTTACAAATATATGTCAAGCAGTGTGATGAACAAATAAACAAAACAGCACCGAGACTGAGCAGCTGAAGCAGGTATATTAAATGTCTGTCATCCCAAATACTAAAAGTGCATCATGAACAGGGCAAGGTCTTTTCTCATCCTTACATTCCAATAATGTTACAAGACAGCTCATCTTCTGGCATTTGTAATACTAGCATAATAATACTAATAATAGTCATATAGCCTCGGCTACCGCATGCAGGCTGCCGAACTGTCAATCTCCATGTTCCATTTCATTCTACCATATGGAAGAGAAATGCATGTCTGTGGACAATCTATGGTTGAGGTTTAATTTTGTCAGGTAAGCACTATATGAGTCGTCTTTAACACGCAAAAATTGTATGACATAGATCTTTTTCCACCCGTTTAAAAATCTGACTTCTTCTGATGGTATTGAACCAATGACATTAGGATCCAGTGACAGATGTTCAACCACTGATCCACAGATGAATCAGCTTCTGTTGTCCTGTCTGCTCGTAGCATGAGCCTGTCACACAAGTTTTGTAACTGTGCTGTCATATTAAGTACTGCTTATCAGTCCTGCAATTATCGTCAACACCAATATCAGTTATCCGAGTTTTAATTACTGTGTTGATGGGGTGAAAGTACCTCAGGGGGATCACTGTAAGTCCCTAGATGTTAATATAAGGAAAGATTTTCATTGGGGTAATCACATTTAATGAGGATGTAAAGAAAGATTACACATCTCTTCATATGACTGAGGGTATTTAGGGGTTGTAATAAGAATGTAAAGAAGAGGGCGTACAAGTCTCCAATTAGAGTATGGTTCTAGTGTACGGGAGCTAACCCAGGATTACTTGATTACCTGTCCTGTGTGGTACAAGTCACCCTATGCAAAACAGGTTGAAGTTGTCTTAAGCAAGAGCTGCAGGATTATTTCAGGTTGTTCGAGACCAACTCCCATCAATAAAGTGAACTATCTGGCTGGGATAGCTCCATCTGATATCAGAAGAGAAGTGGCTGCCAACAATGACCTCACACCCACTCTAGGGATATCAACCTGCTAAAAGGAGATTAAAACCAAGAAAGAGCTTCCTAACAACTACAACAGTTACAAGGAACAGTTGCAAAAGCACGAGTTGCATGCAGAAGGAGAGAACTAGTAATTTGTCTGAATGGATGGAACCAAAGGAATCTCTAGCTCCTGACCAATCTAGAGGACCCTGAACAGACTGTGAGCTGAGGTTGCAAGAACAAGTAGCATTTTCCGACCAAGACAGTTCTATGTGATTGTTGCAAATTTCAAACAACACAGCATCTCTTATATTGTCCGCTGTGCCCATCTACGTGTACAAGGACTGATCTGCCTGAAGCTAATTCAAGTGCTCTCGGAGTGGCTAAGTTTTGATGAACACATATTTGTGTACTTGTGCCTATTCCATGATTATTTTTTGTTTGTTATGTTTTCATGTTTCATATTTTGCAATTCTGACAAGAATAAATAAAATAAACTTGATACAAGAACTGGAAAAGATCCAAAGGAAAGCAGCACAATTCTTTGTTCTGGGCAATTTCTGACAAAATAGTAGTGTTATGAAAATGTTGCAAACTCTGATCTAGAAAGACTTGGGAGTAAGGAGATGAGCACATTGACCAAGCGGTACGTTCCAAGCTGTCAGTCGAGAGGTGGAGTGGAATAACATTAGCAGACGAATAAGCTCAAGTGGAGCTTTTAAAGGTAGGAAAGATATGAGGATTCAGCTGGAATTCAAAACGACAAATTGAGGAAAATATTAATTTATAGGACAAACAATTCGGGATTGGAATAATTTTATTAAGCAAGATATTCAATAAATTCCCAAGTTCTCTGAAAACATTTCAGAAAAGGAAATTAATAGGAAATATGCCACCTGGGCGGCAGATTATGGATGACCGAATGACTGATGAAAAATGGACCAACAAGGACAATACCACCTCCTTGATACCATGGAAATCTGGAATTAAATACAGCTGCTTTAAATAAATTTCACAGTATGTTGCCCCAATGAATGAATATTGTGAGAGCCTGGCATCAAGACTAGACTCGGCCAAGCATGAACCAATGGCACCTCACGTACTTCGGCCACGTAGCTAGAAAACCAGAGGTGTTGACAAAGCTGATGGTTGTTATTTATAAGTTTCATTTCCGTATTGATGGATATTACTTTACAGAAAAACAATATATATACAAATCTCCACCTTATCAATACAAATTTATTTCACATTAAGCAGGTAAATATAGTCAAATAGTCAAGACTAGTTTCGACCCCTAGGGGGTCATCCTCAGTTGACATGCATTAAAAATTGTATTGTTCATAAAAACATCACATATAGTGGTAAAAGTTTAGACTAATTTAGACTGATCATTAATGTTGGTATGTCTAATGCATGACTAGTGTGCATCGTTCATGAAGACACATATCACCTTACTGCTACTACCATCCAATTTTTAGGTTATATAATATGGAACACACATATGTTTGTGTAACTCAACAGTGGCAAGTTCAACTATATACACAATTGGCTATTGATTAGTCACATGAAAGTACAGAACACTGGCTTGAACATTTCTGATTGAGGTATCAGTGCAACACCTTACTTGCATACATCCTAGAAGCTAAATTCAGTTTGTAAGGCCCATTACTTCTGATTGAAACTTAGTATGAAGTTAAAATTTGAATAAAAATATTTGCTAATGTAGACATTAAAATGTTGTTAAAATGGGCATATAGTCAAAAACAGTGGTATGTATGCCACACATGTCTAGTTAAAAATATATTACATTGATGTTGTTTATGTGCGGTACAACATGTACACTGATTTGGAATAAATGAGGTTTGTATATATAGTGTTCCAACAAAATGGATCCGTAAAAAATATTATATGTAAAGACAATTGGTATTATAATGGGCCTTACAAACTGAATTTAGCTTCTAGGATGTATGCAAGTAAGGTGTTGCACTGATACCTCAATCAGAAATGTTCAAGCCAGTGTTCTGTACTTTCATGTGACTAATCAATAGCCAATTGTGTATATAGTTGAACTTGCCACTGTTGAGTTACACAAACATATGTGTGTTCCATATTATATAACCTAAAAATTGGATGGTAGTAGCAGTAAGGTGATATGTGTCTTCATGAACGATGCACACTAGTCATGCATTAGACATACCAACATTAATGATCAGTCTAAATTAGTCTAAACTTTTACCACTATATGTGATGTTTTTATGAACAATACAATTTTTAATGCATGTCAACTGAGGATGACCCCCTAGGGGTCGAAACTAGTCTTGACTATTTGACTATATTTACCTGCTTAATGTGAAATAAATTTGTATTGATAAGGTGGAGATTTGTATATATATTGTTTTTCTGTAAAGTAATATCCATCAATACGGAAATGAAACTTATAAATAACAGTAGAAAAGCCAACCAGGCAAGAAAAATGGCACACAGATACCAAAATCTGAAGATTAAGATCACAAATATTGTCAAAAACATCACTTTCTTAAAACAATGCCTACTTAATAATCTAACTCCTAAATTTCTTAGGAAATATAATAATAAACATAGAAGCACATATCAAACCCAAAATACCCAAAACAAAACCAATCGAATATGGCTTAAAGAAGAAATTAAATTCATGTATAGGAAAAAACAACACCTCAACATACAAATGTATGAAGCACACCTTAAAGCCTCACATGAGCTACCACACACATACTGGAGCAACTTCCAACAAATAACTAACGAAAAAATAGAAAACATAGCCATACAGAAGCAGAATACCTTAAACAAGAAACTTAACGCACTCAAGGCATCACTAAACCAAACCAACCATACACAGTATAGACAACATATTACTGTTTCTACTGATAACAACCAACATATTTTCCATCCCCCACTCCAAAACCTAACTAACACAACATTCAATGAAAAAGAAACAACTATACTGAGCAAAGGACCAAAACATAACTGGAAAAACAATTCAGTTTTTGAAAACATAGCCACTATTATTACTGAAACAGAAGATGCTCTAAACAAAATACCCCAAGAAAAACAAAATGAAATTAGATATGAAATTAAAAAAACACTACCACAATATGTTGATAAGATCACTCAAAAACCTCAGAATCAAGATATCACAAACCAAACACAAATTAAGGTACTCAAAAATAAAATCCAGCAAAATAACCTAATAGTAACAAAGGCAGATAAAGGAAACACTACAGTTATTATGGATAAAGAGGAATATATAACAAAAACAAAAACCTGCTTTCAAGATGAAACTTTTCAAATTAAGACTAAAGATCCTACTAACAGTATCCAGAAAAACTTAAAAATTCTCCTAAAAAACACCAATTTTCTTTTGAACGAACAGGAAACTGCAAAATTAACCACCATGAATCCAGGGATACCTACAGCTAAAGCTTATCCTAAGATCCATAAAAACAACATTCCTATGAGACCCATAATAAATTATAGACCAAGCCCTATTTATAAATTATCCAAATACATACAAAAATTCCTTAAAAAACATTACGTTTTTCAAGCAAACAAAACCATAAAAAACTCAATAGATTTCTGCAACATTACTAAGAATATAAGAATAGAACATTTCTACAAGCTAGCAACATATGATATAACAAACATGTATCCCAATATACCCACACAAAAAACTATCACTATCATAGAATCCAACCTTTATAACCACAGTAAGCTAAGCAAATTGGAAATAGATGAATTTATTAAACTTTTACAATTCGCTATCAATAACAATTATTTCAAGTTCCATGACACTATCTATCAACAAAAAGGATTACCCATGGGATCACCAATATCAGGCATAATAGCTGATATATATATGGATTACTTAGAACACCAAGAAATTAAAAAAATAGAAAATATCATCTATTGGTGCAGGTTTGTCGATGATGCATTTATAATCATGGACAATAGACATACTAATGAAAACATAATCCTAGAACAACTAAATAGAATAGATCCCCACATTAAATTTACCATGGACACTGAACACAACAATACCATAAATTACTTAGACATATCCATAACCAGACATAACAACCACCTAACATACAATATATATAGAAAACCTACCCACACATCAAATACAATAAAGATAGACTCCACCCACCCACATGCCCATAAAAGAGCTGCATACTATAGTATGATTCATAGAGCATACAACATTCCACTTTCAAAGGAAAATCTAAATAAAGAACTAAACACAATCCATGAAATAGCAAAACAAAACGGATATAAAAGAGAAATGATAAACCGGATCATCAATAAAGTCAAAAACCAACCTAAAACCAAGCTAACCAGAATCACTAAAAATAAAAAAGAATATGCACTGTTTACTTACAACAATAACCATATACATCCCATAACAAATATCTTCAAAAAACAAGGCCTAAAAATAGCATATAAAACGGCACGCAATAACACCAACATACTATACAATTCCAAATCAGTTAATAACATAAATAAATACAATCACTCAGGAGTCTATCGCCTAAAATGCAACGACTGCCGAGCCAGCTATATAGGACTTACCGGTAGAAGTTTTTTAATACGATATAATGAACATGTAAACGCCGTCAAACACAGACATTTCTCAGCTATGGGTCAGCATATTGACGATCAAAAACATAATTTCACGGACATTAAGAACGACATGCAAATCCTTAATATGAATCCAAAAAGTCCCTTGCTCAGTATAATAGAAGAATTTTACATAAATTTAGACAAATACGTAAATCCAAACTCCAACCTAAATGAAAGTATAGACAGAAACAATATCCTTTTTCATGCAGTAATTCCCTTATTAAAAGATTTCTATATCAAAAGAATAAGCAAACAAAAATCGATATGTTCAAATCAACCGCCCCAAAACCCTCTCCCCTCCAACCCCACTCCCATCACTAACACTCCACCCATCCCCCCAAACCTCCCCTCTACCGCCGCTAACTACAATCTCAGAGCTACACGTATCAGATCCCAACAGGCAGCTACAAAGAACGCACGGTTCCAACACTTTACGTAAGTAAAACGACATACAATTCACTATTACACTTTCTATCCACAACATTATCACACTATTATTTCTATTTCCAGACACTCCACCTTGTTTTTTACAACATATAAGCTTCCAGGACAAATCAACGTGCACCAAGACGCATAACTTTCAACATATTTGACTAATGCCACCAACTATAAACATCGCGACTACAGAAGATAACATGCTCCATTAACATTTCTAATAACTCCAACATCTGTAGCTGCCAATAATATCTCCAGATAAATAAATAGCATTACCTGATCTGCAGCGGATCATTATAATACCAATTGTCTTTACATATAATATTTTTTACGGATCCATTTTGTTGGAACACTATATATACAAACCTCATTTATTCCAAATCAGTGTACATGTTGTACCGCACATAAACAACATCAATGTAATATATTTTTAACTAGACATGTGTGGCATACATACCACTGTTTTTGACTATATGCCCATTTTAACAACATTTTAATGTCTACATTAGCAAATATTTTTATTCAAATTTTAACTTCATACTAAGTTTCAATCAGAAGTAATGGGCCTTACAAACTGAATTTAGCTTCTAGGATGTATGCAAGTAAGGTGTTGCACTGATACCTCAATCAGAAATGTTCAAGCCAGTGTTCTGTACTTTCATGTGACTAATCAATAGCCAATTGTGTATATAGTTGAACTTGCCACTGTTGAGTTACACAAACATATGTGTGTTCCATATTATATAACCTAAAAATTGGATGGTAGTAGCAGTAAGGTGATATGTGTCTTCATGAACGATGCACACTAGTCATGCATTAGACATACCAACATTAATGATCAGTCTAAATTAGTCTAAACTTTTACCACTATATGTGATGTTTTTATGAACAATACAATTTTTAATGCATGTCAACTGAGGATGACCCCCTAGGGGTCGAAACTAGTCTTGACTATTTGACTATATTTACCTGCTTAATGTGAAATAAATTTGTATTGATAAGGTGGAGATTTGTATATATATTGTTTTTCTGTAAAAAAAAAAAAAAAAAAAAAAAAAAAAAAGCTGATGGTTGTCAACCAAGAGGATGAGCACCAACTCAATGATCCATCCAACTCGCCTAAAAGGGATGCTTGGAAACAAATCATACAATGACTTGCCACCATATCCTACCAGAGATTTGGACTGAGCCGAGATGAGCATGGACTTGAACTTCAGTATTGTTACATAACATGGACAGCAGGTCAAGCTTAGCCCTCTAACATTTGATTCTTTCAATTGAAAAGGTGCCACAAAATGCACATACATGCATTTCTCTCACTCACTTTCTCCCTGACACATACATATTCCCTCTTTTTCAGCCAGAAGTATCATTGTGATCACTGTGATTACGGATTCAAAACTTAAAATCTACCCTACATCAAGCTGCCTTAATGTGTCCAACTCCCAAGTTAGCAGGCACGATCCAGGTCAAGGCAGTCGATTGCTGAAGAACAAACAAATGTGTCAAAACTCAAGAGGCAAAATTTCATAAACTTCATCCTCAAACAGGGAGAGAAGAAGAGATAGGACAACATGAGGCTGCTCTCCTGACTTAACCCCCTTCGGTTCTTACCTTTGGGGACATGTAAAGTCTGTACATATTTGACTGCTGCTGATGAAGCACTAATTCTCTGTGCAAGCATAGTGGTAGCCTGTCAGACACTACACACTTCATCAGGCATTTTTGATTGTGTTCGGTACTTGGTGTGAAGACCAGCGGCCCCCTGTATTTGGGCAGGAGGAGGAAACTTTTAAGATTTCATCAGATATGTGAACAGAATGTTCCAGATGATGTTACAGACTTATTCCGTATAACAGGGCAAGAGCTCCGGGAGTGCAGGATTGCGCTAACGATATTAAGCTTGTATACAGGAAATGTTCCGACATCATGATTTTTTGTTGTGCTCGAACATCGGAAATGTTTCGACATAATGCTTACTCCAGGTAAAATGTGTTTTAAAGGAAGAATTTAAGTAACTACCGATTTTCAGGCAATACCTAAACTTTAGAGAATCCATGGCCTTTTGAATATAATTCTTAGCGTGATTTGCACAGGCAATCCGCAGAACGTATGTTGAGCACTGTGTTTACAGTTTAATGGTGCAAAACACCTTCAAAGAAACCAAGTTGGCTGAGCAGTATTGAACCCAAGTGAACATGATCGTCTTTCGGAACTTGATTCAGGATGTGAATATTGAGGTGCTTCATCAAAATTCAGTGAATCTGAAGCTGAATAGGGCTCCAGTTCATTAGAAGACGATTGCTCTGGTTGAGTAACCTAGAACCCTACCAATGCTGATTTTGTGAAGTTCCCGCATAATTTGACAAATGAATACACACAGGGACATTTGTGAATTCTGCATATTCAGTGTTTGTGTAAGCATATTAATTCATTAATTCCAGTTTGAGTTTTGCAAAATAAATTGTTTTAGCCCTATGAACACATAGCAGTACTGCCATATATTTTCAGAAAAATAAATACCAGTAGAGGTATGTGGCCAGCTAAACAAAATCGACCGCTAAGGTCCCATGGTGTCTTGCTTCCCTCTATACAAAGAATACATTCCTGAAGTTTTGATACTCCCTGTGTTATTGGCACTCTCTGCCATATTTGTTACCACATTAAAGACCTGTAGCAATGCTCTTTCCGTCCACCCAACAAAACTAACTCAGCCACAGGGATTGTCCAGTAGAATTTTGCATTCCTCTAAGATAGCAGCAAAATGGGAACATCAAAACTAGCACACAGACTGCACAGAGGTATTCAAAAGTTCTGTAACTTGGCAGCCGAGGCCATACAATTATTATATTACTATTCATCAGAAAATGCCAAGTGTTTCATAAATTATTTTACATGGCAGAAGTTGCAATACTCCATAATTTGTTTGTGTAGCTGTTAAACATATATAATTTTATTTTTCTTGGCACAAAACTGAAGGAAAGGGATGATTTTATAAACTTAGTTCATCTAATAGTCCACAAAGCTTCTGTCTTTACAACATGAGAGTTATAACAAAGAAGAATTTTGTCCCAACAAGCTTTAGTATATTGGTTTCTGTCCCTCAAACATTAATGGAATTATTGTAACAGCAGATCTTGCTATATTAACAAATAATTGTCAGACATGTTTCTCACCTAGCAGCTGCATTCAGTTTCGAGCACATGAGAAACTTGTCTAACAACTGTGTTGACACGTTGCATGCTGGGTAACTCTGTTAGTAACTAGTGCTATTCTTTGAGAGGATCATACCCCTCCTTCTCTATGCGGTCCTTGAACTTGAGGTAGTTCCTCTTACGGTCAAAGTGCTTCACCTGGAACACATGAAACAACACAGCACGTTCAGTGGCTGAATCCTTCTTCCTGTACGGAACAACACACACATTTAGAAGTAACAACAACCAGCTTGGAACATTTAAGGAAGATATTTTAAAAAATTCAGGTAAGAAAGATGATGATGAAAATAATAATAATAATAATAATAATAATAATAATAATAATAATAATAATAATAATAATAATTTTCTTCAGCTTATTCCCGTTAGTTTCAGGGTTACTGAAACAACAGATATTCACGTTCATTTTGGCTATACTTTCTCGACGGCACATGACTTTTGAAATGAAAATCTCAACCCACACTTGACCGGGATACGAATCTCAGTCTGTTTGTGGCAAGTGAGCGGCTAAGCCATTGAACTAATCATATCCCCTATTAATAATGAAACTCTACAGCTGTTTCTTAATAATAATAATATTTAAAATATTATTGCCTAGAGTATAGAGCGTCCATAGCTCCGGCAGCAGCACACCGCTGGGTTCCATGGTTCAAATCCCGGCCACTTCATGTGATATTCGCGCTGGACAAAGCGGAGGCAAGACAGGTTTTTCTCCGGATACTCCGGTTTTCCCTGTCTTCATTCTTTCCAGCAACACTCTCCAATGTCATTTCAGTTCATCTCTCAGTCATTAATCACTGCCCCAGAAGAGTGCAACATGCTTCGGCAGCCAGCACAATTCCTATCCTCGCCGCTAGATGGGGGCTTCATTCATTCCATTCCTGACCCGGTCGAATGACTGGAAACAGGCTGTAGATTTTGAATGTCCAGATTAAAATTAATGAAAGAGAAGCCAACAGCAGCAGGTACGAAAAGAGTTTACTGCTTTTTGTAGAACAAACAACCTACTGTATGATTACGGTAGGCTTAAATGGGCATTACCGCTCAGAACAACTTGTCTCACTCTTCTCTCCCCGTTCCACCAGAACCAAAGAGATTCTCCACATTCACCACACTCGCACCCAATACTTCAATGATCTATCTGCCTCCCAACTCTCTTTAACAATATTAATAGGAGATAAGAGCTGGTATAGCATCAAGTAAAAAGTATATTTGGGAGGGGCGTAAACAGTCTGTGAAGTGATTTATTTTATTTATTTATTCTGTGATTTATTTAGTCTGTGATTGTGAAGTGATTATTCCACCATTTTGACCCACCATGACTTGGCTATGAACACGGACATTTTCATAGTTTTCGATAGTTGTTATTAGTAGGCAGTGTACCTGATCTTGTTACCTTCTGTTATGTTTGTTATATTTTCTCATGAAAGTTTACAATTATTAATTGACAGCACAAGTGAGATTTATTCAGTGTAGCTGTACTTTGTGCTTCACAAATAAATAATCAAACAAACAAACAAACAAACAAACAAACAAACAAACAAACAAACAAACAAACAAACAAACAAACAAACAAACAAAAAATAAATATATAAATTAAATAAATATTTCTTTTGTGCTAGTTGCTTTAAGTCGTACCGACACAGATAGGTCTTATGGCGATGATGGGACAGGAAAGACCTAGGAATGGGAAGGAAGTGGCCGTGGCCTTAATTAAGGTACAGTCTGGTGTGAAAATGGGAAATCATGGAAAACCATCGTCAGGGCTGCCGACAGTGGGCATCGAACCCACTATCTCCCGGATGTGAGCTCACAGCTGCGCGCTCCTAACCGCATGGCCAACTCGCCCGGTAATAAGAAAATAAATAAATGCTTTCAGAAACTCATTCTGTGCATTGTGGAAAATTACTGCAGTATCTGACAGATAAACCTGAAGCAGTTCTAGGGTTAAGAACAACATCTCCAAATGATGATCTGTTTATGCAATTTCAATGCAAGCTAAGCTCAGACACTACAACATGGTAAGTAAAATCAATTGTGTATAAGCAAGGGAATGCCTCTGAATGACTGGAAAAGCTGGGCTAAGAGAAGCAGAGGGAGTTAGAGGGGATGATCCTTTGCAAAATAATGGCCCCTAAGATTGAAGATGGACAGAATAGGTTAATAGGTACGGTAGTAAAGAATTGTATTAAGAAAATTAGCAACTTGTAGAATTAATAAGAAAACATCGGTTCAGAATGGATAAAAAGTAATTGAAAACGAAAAGCCACAGCCTGTTTCCAGTCATTCAACCAGGTTGAATGAATGAAGCCCCATCTAGCGGCGAGGATAGGAATTGTGCCTGCTGCCGAAACCTGTCGCACTCCTCTGGGGCAATGATTATTGAATGACAAATGAAATGAAACTGGAGAGTGTTGCTGGAATGAAATATGACAGGAGAACTGGAGTACCCAGAGAAAAACCTGTTCCGCTTTGTCCAGCACAAATATCACATGGAGTGACCAGGATTTGAACCACGGAACCCAGTGATCAGAGACCGGCACACTGCCGCCTAAGCCACGGAGCCTCCTGATAAAAAAGTAATTGATAAAAATTAATTTTTTAAATACTGGATATAGTTTTGGACAAGTGGTTTCAGGTCAAAAGATACTTCAACAGGGTTGAACTAGAGGAGGAAGATAATTTCAGGTCGAGACCACACTGCAAAGTAACAACTCCAACTTAAACAACAGTCGATGGAGAGGAAAGACAAACTTCCAGAAATGTATCACTTAGCGTGGTCTTTAATGACCCTTAAGAACAACATCTCCTAATGATGATCTGTTTTCAGAGAGTCGCTCAGAGCTTCAGAAAGTGAGTGGGTCTTCTGATAAATGACCAAAGGCCATGTTAATGACAACGAGCAATAAAAGTGAATGGAGATGCAATAAAATGTGTTGAAGGATACAGCTGGATAAAAAAGATCAGGAGAAGAACACTTATTGCCTGGAAGAAATACGAGTCGCTTTGGTTCATTCTCAAGACTTTCAAAGGGAAGTAATGACTGTTCTCACATACGGTGGTCCACAACTTCTAGTCTGTCATTGAAGGATTTCTGTGAGAGATTGTCTCTGTAACACAGTCATGAGGCATAAAACAGGACTAAAGGAGGTATGGTCCAAAAAGTGGTGCTGGGCAGAGCACGTAACAAGATGTAATGCCCCAGAAATGGACAAAGGTTGTGTAATGGAGTGGTATCCAACTGAGAATCTACAAGAGGGCATCTTGTCTTCTAGGGGACCTGATATAGTGAATCAAACTGAGGGACCATTGTAGATGAGAACTATCCACAACAAAAGAATCTGGAAGTGTAACTTAGGAGCTTTTCAGTGTGTCGAACACACAGGTACAATATACATATATTATACTATAACATACCTGAAAAAAAAAACCTATTGAACAAGGAATAACAATACACACAAACAAAGAATTCCTTGTTCAATAGTGTGTGTGTGTGTTTGTTTTTTTTTTCTGAATACCTGGGAAGTGTAACTGAAGAAAATGATGGAGGAAACATGATGAAAATCAATGAAAGAGGAAGGTGTGCAAATGGATTGTTTAAGAGTGTGGGAGGATTGATATGGAAGAGGGACGTAGCTCAGAGATATAAAGAAATTATCTACAAGACTTATTTTGTGCCAATTTTGACGTATGGATCAGAAACGTGGGCGATAGAGAGGAATAAAAGTAGAATACAAGCAGTAGAAATGAAGTTTCAAAGGTGTCGTATAGCTTTAACAAGAATGGACAGAGTCAGAAATGAGAGAGTTCAGGAGATGGTAAACAAGCTACCCCTACAGGAAAAGATAGAAAAATCAAAGCTGCAGTGGTATGGAAATGTTAAGAGAATGGGAGAAGAAAAGATGTTAGAAATGGAGTTGAAGGGAAGGAGATCTAGATGAAGATCGAGGGAACTGGACGACAGTGACAGAAGAGAAGTGGTGGATGGACAGAGAAGCTTATGTTCCAAGCACCCAGCCTGTGGTTGGAAACTGCTCCAGATGATGATGATGATGATGATGATGTTATAGTGTAATATGAACTTGTGTGTTCGACAGACTGAAAAGCTGAGTCGACACTGGAAAGTACGCCTTCCTTCTTAATAAATTTTTTTTTTTAAAAGAATAATAACCTGGAAGGCGATGGAGAAGGCCTCTGTTCCAAACAAGGATTGACCAGGCTCCCATGATGAACGACGATGAAGAATAACCAGAGAAAACTGGGGCACTACAATATGGTCATTAAACTGAATGTGCCTATGGATTGTAAACGCTAAATTCTAACATAAGATCACAAGGAAAATTCAAGGCCGAAAAATCAGAGCCAAACAATACAGACTCGGTAACAGACAGGAAATCAAACAAGACACACAAATTCGCAGCAACATTTTACAGACATATACTGACACACAAAACAAATACAGTAAAAACGGATGGTTCCAACAAAAAGTGCTCTTTCCGAGAGAGATGGCTGCTTAACAGAGGTGGTGATTTTTTACACTGATGTATATTATTCTACCATACTACAATGAAATGCATATGATACTGTGGTCTGGGGAACAAACAGCAAAGAAGTATAAAAGAACAACTTAATGCAATGAACGAGAAAACTGAAAAGTATGGTATGAAAATCAGTACAGAGGAAAGCAAGACCATGGGTGTCAAAGCCATGAAACAGTAGACAGTTTCAAATACCTAGGGAATGAAAATAAGGTTGGACATGGAGATTAGCATGAGGGTGCAACAGGGCAATGCAGAGTGTAAGAAACCTCGTCTGGAATCAGGAAGTGTAAAGAGATATTGTACAAAATGTATTAGGCACCCATATTAACCTGGGCAGTGACAAGTAGTAGGAACATAAGACTCCCTTCACAAGGAATTGTAAGTCCCTTTAAACCCTACTATATGAAATTATCCTAGTCCTTTTGATTTTTCCTTGCGCCCTCCTTCCCACAGTGATTTGTTCCTTATTAAAACCCATTAAGATGACTCTGAAAGCTTCATGCCTGACACACTTTGAATATCTATTCTAAATATCTGGCGTGCAGCCAGAGGACCTCGTTCCACTTTTAGCACAGCACATGTAAACACTTAATTCTACCGACTTGTAAATCACGCACGCAACATGTGCACTCTCTCTGGCTGCTCTCCATTAAGTGCATAGTAAACAATCTCCCACTTCCTCCCACCAGACATTTGGCAAACTTGCGAAGAGTAGTTTATGATACTACGCACTGAAGCCCTATCCTCCCACTCAAACAGGGGTTTAATGAGCAAATCCAGTATTACAAGCCAGAGTATTTTTGGTTTGCATTTGCTACCAAACTATTAACCTTTTATGTGCTGAGTTACCAGCTGACTGACTGTTACCTCACTGCTGAGTTTTTTCATCCGTATGTAAAAAAAAAAAAAAAACTGTAGAAGCCTCAATTTTTAACTTATCAGTGGGGTGATTAGTTTAAAATGTTTATAAAAGTTGGTTCTTTATAAATCTAAATGCAAATGGAAAATCCTACACCTATGTTCAATATTATTGTGCCCTCACGTACATCACCTTTATACAAACTAAAGAGCCCAAAATAAAAATTATTTCCTAAAATCTGTAGGCAACTAATACACAACTCCTTACAAGTACATAAGCTGATATTTTATAATACTTTCTAAACCTGGAATGTGGTGATAGCACAATGTTTTCCACCAGTTGTTTGTGATACTGATTTGTTTCATCAACAACCAGCTGCACTAACTCCACTGGCACAAAAGTTTAAAAAAATCAATAATTTTGGGGTTGTCATCAAACACTATTTGGCTTCCAGAGCTTGTCACAGTTCCTTCAAAGTCTGGCGGAGAAAATAGTGATGAAATAGCTTTTGAACTCCCCGTATTTTTCTTCCTTCGCTTAGAAGGAGGCTCTGTTTCTTTTTCACTTTCAATATTTTCAGCACACACTGTATCACTCCCACTTTCAAAATCGCTTAACAATTCATTAAAATCATCACTTTCCGCTGTGGTTAATAACTGAAAGATTTTTGATCTGAAATAACATCACTGTGAGAGCAAATAGCTTGTTCCGCCATGCTTGTTTACATCACAGAAGAGCTCCACAAAAGTCTACAAAAAGCTCTGTAAGTTACTTCCCGAAGCTATAAGCTGCGATAAATTAGTTCTACATAATGCCCAACAGAGGGCAGAACATGCCAGAGATCGAATCAACACTTGAGAGTGAACCGGGAAACTAAAAAAATTAAAGTTCTCATACACCGTCTATACGCGGGTGTAGCACTCGTTGAGTTAAAGAATGTGGAATATAGTGCACTAGTTCCCTACATACAGAGTATTACAAATTCAAGAGTGTAAATGAACGCTTAACGAAAGCATTAGTCCTGGTCAGACGGAGAACAGACTGAACTACAGTTGACAAAGCTCACACATCTACATTGTTCTCAAGAAATGTTTTAAAAATTGGTATGTACTTAACCTCAGCCATCAAATTATCATTCTCGGCTGAGGAAATTTTCAATATTCAGTAATTTATACAAACATGTCATGAAGGCATGGTAACGTTTTTAACCACCGTTGTATGATGCAAAAACTGGTATTTCTCTTCAATTTTGATGACAAAAGCTCCTTTTGGACACTGGGACAGATGACTGCAATCCAGGACGTATAGCAATGCAGATTTAAGAACCTGTTGGTCCAGTTTCTATAAAAAAATGTTAAAAGATGGGGGTCATTCTGTCCCTTAGTCCTGCATTCCTCACCTTACGTAAAAACCTCTCACCCTTCTGCCTTTCTTGTTTCTTGTGTTTATCCGGCTTTTTTCATTTTAATCCTACATTCACAACATCAAACCTGAAGATATTCCCGCATGCCAAGTTCAAGGTATGGAAAGGAGTGAGTAGCGAACAAATTGGAGACTTTTATGACAAAGATTTAATGACATTTCTCAATAAGGTAAAGGCATATGATAGTGCACCCAGATAATTTTTTTTTTTTTTTTTTTACAAGTTGCTTTACTTTGCACCGACACCGATAGGTCTTATGGCGATGATGGGATAGGAAACAGCTAGGAGTGGGAAGGAAGCAACCATGCCTAATTAAGGTATGACTGGCAGCCTGGTATGAAAATGGGGAAACCCTGGAAAACCACCTTCAGGGCTGCCAACAATGGGATTGAAACCCACCAGGCTCACAGCTGCGTGCTCCTAACTGCACGGCTAACTCACCTGGTACCCAGAGAAAAGATACGGGAAACTATGGTAAGAGAATGTTAGTTGGCAAACAAACAATGGAAATTCTATGAGCAATGTATGTATGACAAATGTCTTAGCTGTGTCCATAACCGAGTTGGGTGGATGGAATGTTCCTGGGCTACGACAAGAGAGCTGTGCTGTCACCACCATTGTATATAATGTTACAGGGTGAAATTGAGAAGTTGTCGAAGGGAACATTTGGTGAAACAGAGATGAAGGTAATGCTATTGTGGTGTGGGGGATGAACAGAAAGGAAGTACAAGAACTAGAGAAACTGTGAAGTACTGGATGGAGCTGATAGATTATAGTATAGGAGAAGAGCAAGACAATGGTAACATGAGGTGACCAAATCAAATAATGAAATTGTGGACAGCCTTAAATACTCTGAAGGTGAACTAATGCAAAATGCAGATTAGCAAACGGGTGCAATAAAATGTAAAGAATCTACTTTGAGACCTGGGCAGTAACAAGAGCGAGGAGTCAAGTTCAAGCTTGTGAAGTGAGATAAGAAAGACAGAGTGAGATATGTCAGGAAGAAAGTGGAGTAGAAAGTTGAATGACAGAATTGATAGGAACAGAATAAGATTCTTTGACAAGCGAAGAAAAAGGAGATACTGGATAATGCTGGGGGGAAGGATACCGAATCAGACTAAGGCTACATCTGAGGAAGATCCAGAGCAAGATAAGACCAGCATAAGAAGAAGGAACCCAGAATAGAACAGAATTACAGAAGAAGAACCATGGAAGCAGAGGTGCCAACCTTTGAAGTGGATTATCAGTAATCACCCTCCAGCCCCAAGAAAAATTTAGAGTCAAGTCCAAAGCATGCTCCTTCCTTCTCGATAATGACACTGCTTTTGCCCTTCCCTCTAGCAATCTATAAAAAAGTATATCATTATTACACAATAACATTTGCACGCAACCTGTTAGTTCTGATACAAATTCTTATAATTTTATTAAATACCGCCTATTCAATACATAATAATCTAATGAGGACTTACATCTTTAATAAATTGTTAATATGGTACATGTTTCGCTACTTTTTGTGAGCATCATCAGCCAATTATCATTCACCCAAGGTTTGATAAGATCGTGAACATATTCTATTGAGCTAAAATATGCTTTGTAAGCATGAGTGACAAATCTTGCAATACCGCATTTCCCGGCATAATCGTCACATCCTTTATTTTCAATACAAAAATCGGCATAATCGTCGCACGTCCAAATTTTGTTCACCAACCTGGTTAAAAGGTAAATGGAACTGCAATGTAAGTTGCACATGAATGCACAATTTAAATACATGTATGTTTTATGGGCAATCAACACAGTCATATTTGCGAGATGTTCCACAATGTATAAATAAATAATACCGGTATATGTACGACGCATGGCTTACTGGTAGGCTATCGGCCGTTTGACAACGTGGTCGCGAGACGTGTACAATTTATTCACCACCTACATATGAGTTCTCATTTGAAATACGTAAGGCTGTAAGTTATCGCTTATCGCCAGGAAATACCGGTACCAACACACACTTGTCTTCTAGTAGACAAGAGGTCTGATAGAATTCTGCGTTATTACAACAACCCGCCCCCCCCGGCGCAAAAGTCGCAAAAGGACCTTGGCCTAGCAAGCGACCACTGCTCAGCCCGAAGGCCTGCAGATTACGAGGCTTCATGTGGTCAGCACGACGAATCCTCACGGCTGTTATTCTTGGCTCTCTAGACTGGGGCCGCTATCTCACCGTCAGATAGCTCCTCAATTGTAATCTCGTAGGTTGAGTGGAACTCGAACCAGTCCTCAGATACAGGTAAAATTCCCTGACCCGGCCGTGAATTGAACCTGGGGCCTGCGTGTAAGAGGCAGGCACGCTACCCCTACACCATGGGGCCGGCTCGTGCGTTATTCCGCACAAAATGAAATCCAAGACAATAACGCAGATTTCCACAGAATTATTCAGCTCACGGTCAGCCAAATTATTTACGATGTCTCAGTTGTCATCGCTAGACTCTTATCTTACTACTACATCATAAGTGTCCGGGAATGGGATGAAAATTTTTAACCAAGCAGTCAAGATAATTATTATCCAATGGTATTTATTTTATAAACTCGTCAGTAATGTAATGTAAAATCATCAATAACTGGGAAGAAATATTAACCTAATTACCATATGTTTAAAAGAAATTGAAAAAATGAATGTTTGTTACTGACGTCTCAGAACACGCTCAACTACAGTAGATCTACACTGCGCTAGCTAGAGCGATTTGTGAAGACGTCCGTGCTCCGGTTTGCGAGCTTGGCGCAAGCGCACTAGTGTGTGGCAACCAACGAGCTCAACTGATAAATTGCTGCATGCTTCCTTGCTGCTTAACAGTATTGGCTGCTCTGGAATGGACAGATCACAGATGCATTTATTTGTTTGTGACTGACGTGATTACTGTAGACATGTGTGCGTAAGAATTTCAGGTTTTTTTTTTTTTTTTGCTTTACGTCGCATCGACACAGATAGGTCTTATGGCGACGATGGGACAAGGAAGGGCTAGGAGTGGGAAGAAAGTGGCCATGGCCTTAATTAAGGAACAGCCTCAGCATTTGCCTGGTGTGAAAATGGGAAACCACGGAAAACCATTTTCAGGGCTGCCGACAATTTAAGTTTTTAATTTGTGTTTGGGGTATTTGTAGAAATAATTTGTTTTAATAGTGAACAATTACGGAAAGTCATTTATATTGCAAAACATTAACGTGTGAAACATTTATAAGCGAATATGGGTAAATATAGAAACTATTCTGCGGGCTTCAAGCTAAGCGTAATTGCCTTCGCTGAACAGCACGGGAACAGAGCTGCAGAAAGAAAATTTTCAGTGAGTGAAAAGTTGGTGCGTGACTGGCGGAAATTAAAAAACAAGCTAAAAAGCACAAACCCTTCTAGACGCGCGTTTAGAGGTCCTAAAACAGGGAAGTTTCCTATAATTGACGAAGAAGTGTTTATGTACGTCAATGAAATACGTGGCAATGGCTGCAGTGCATCATATGAAAGGTTACAAATTAAGGGACGGGAGGTAGCGCGCAAACACAACGTAACTCAGTTTAAGGCGAGTCCTGGGTGGATTAAGGTGTTCATGCGACGATACAATCTGTCAGTGCGAAGGAGAATAACACTAAGCCAAAAGTTGCCGGCTGATTACACGGACAAGATTGTAAATTTTCACCGATTTGTCATACGTTTGCGCAAGGAAACTTTGTACTTGCTTTCTCAAATCGTTATAATGCCGATCAGACTCCAATCTTTTTTGATATGCCTCACAACAGCACTATTGCGGTAAAAGGATTACAGAGTGTATTAATGAAAACCAGCGGTAGTGAGAAGTTGCGATGCACGGCAATGCTAGCCATTACAGCTGATGGAAGAAAGTTGCCATTCCCGTGGAATTCATGTACGAGTGCAACCAAAGGGTTGGATGGACGTATAACTCATGCTGGACTGGGTTAAAACTGTGTGGGATAGAAGACCCGGTGCACTACTAAAACAACCAGCTCTGCTTGTTTTAGATAGTTTCCGAGGTCACCTCGTGAACGAAGTGAAGCAACTTCTCAGTAAAAACAAGACACGAAAGATAGTCATTCCTGGTGGCCTAACATCTGCTTTGCAGCCACTAGACGCATGTATTATTAAACCCTTTAAAGACCACTTACGTCGATTTTACGACGAGTGGATGATTAGCAGCGAACAGCAATTGACGCCCGCTGGAAATATCAGGCGTCCACCCTTGGACTTGTTATGCTTGTGGGTGATGAAGAGTTGGGATCTTATACCACCTAAAATAGTCTCCAAGAGCTTCAAAATGACTGGGAGTTCGAATGCACTAGACGGATCTGAAGATGACGCAGTGTGGCAGAGAGACGAAGAATCTGATACTGGTATTAACAGCGGCAAGGACGGCGCATCAGATACCAAAACCTGCGACAGCGACACAGAAGATTTGGAATAAATTGTGTACCGGTAAGTCCGTATTTCACAACAAAGCGATAATTTTTTGCAAGTGTAATATTTTAACTTTAATACTCAAATTAATGACAATTAACTTAATACGTTCATTTTTATTTTCAGGTTGGAAAAACGTTCGCCAAATTGTTGCGAATAATTATGAATTTTGTTTTAGACTATTTTAATTATTTTGATGTATAAACGCGAGTATTACGTGCATCTTAAATTTGTATCAAATACAATTTAGTTATAAATACATTTTTTGAGTAATACAAATACTGGTATTAAAAATTCTTCGTATAATGGTCGCACCCTACTATTTTTTCGAAAATGTTCGTTCAAAAAGTGCAACGATTATGCCGGAAAATACAGTATTTTACAAATCTTATACAATAAGAATTAAGTTAAAACACATTTGTCTAAAATCTTAGTGTTAACATTATCCTTTAAATTTATTGACAAAACTCATCTGTTGAACATCCTTTTTAAAATCATTAAAAAAAAATTTTTTTTTTTGAGATCTGGCTAACTGTATTGATTCAGTTTTACTTGACTTGTGTAACTGTTACTCAACCTTCGTTAACTATATTAACAATTTTATGCAGTTGATAATTGCCTGTATTATGAACACTTATCTTGTACTCGATGTTACTGGAGCAACACTTGTACGCAATGTATTGGCATTAATCCTACATTGTCAATACATCAGTATTGTTTTTGAATGAACACTGTACGTTTCCAAATTGAGCTGCTTGATATATCCTTCCTGTTGCTGCATAATTGTCTAGTGTTACTCACAGCCTCTTGAGAACTACTTCTTGTTCCGTTTGCGCTCCTGTTAGTTCTGTGATAGAACATTCCTTGTAGCTTGTTTCTCATGCAGCTGCTGCTTTTCAGTGTAGTTTTTCTTCCCGCTGTGATGACATTTTCATCTTCTGAACCATAAGCAATTCCAGTGTAGATGTGGTTAATGTAGGCCTCACTTCTTTCTCAATCTTTCTGTCAACTGTCAGGTACACTTTGTCGTACGTATGACATTATAACTGGTGTCCGACTCGTTGGCTGAATGGTCAGCGTACTGACGTTCGGTTCAGAGGGTCCCGGGTTCGATTCCCGGCCGGGTCGGGGATTTTAACCTTCATTGGTTAATTCCAATGGTCCGAGGGCTGGGTGTTTGTGCTGTCCCCAACATCCCTGCAACTCACATACCACACACAACACTATCCTCCACCACAACAACACGCAGTTGCCTACACATGGCAGATGCCGCCCACCCTCATCGGAGGGTCTGCCTTACAAGGGCTGCACTCGGCTAGAAATAGCCGCACGAAATTATTATTATACTGGTGTAAAACCTTCAATTATTATGTTTAATATATTTTAATTATAGTTTATTTAGTGCTAAATTATCTTTTATTAAAGGTTAAACATGACTGGTACATGGTTTCTCTGTAAATATGTACGGTAGTATAAAATTGTATAACCTCAAAATCTAGATAGTCTAAAGAGGTAGAAAATTCCATAATGTTCGTATGTTAGACTTGTACTATATTTGGTATACTGTATATGAAGGGTTCTGGAAACTTACTGTAAGGTTTTATTATCCAGATACATGTAGAGACATTACGAATGTTGTAGATGTTTCCATATGGATTAGTAAATAGTCGATGAATGTTCGAGTACCCATTTCGACTAGCTGGTTGATCGATGTTTCGAGCGTGTTCCATTAGAGTGTTGTAAGAACTCTTCCAGAAGTCCATCATTCTAGAAGGTTGATCGAGTAGTATAAATATCGAGCTGTCAGTCAGTGGAGTTAGTTCTTAGGACTTCGGCAAGTGATGGACTGGGAGTGACTGTTGGGCTCCGAGGTGGAGTCAGAGTATGGGACTCGAGTGAGTGAGGCGGTGAATTCAAGAGAGCACATGTTATAGTGCGCAAATCAGTGTTGTTGATATCTGTACTTGTCAGAATCGACTTCAGGGCACTCTGTTATTGAGTATTGTATACAGTGTCATTTGCTACTCTGTATAATTGTGTGTTGTGACGTACAGTGTAAATAAAGCAATTTATACAAGGAAATGAACGTGTTCTCGTGTGATATTTATTTACGTCAAATAAAATTGCATCGCAGAATGATAACTTAACACAGCAAATATAACATAACTGAAGGATTTTTAGTGGAGAAGTGCAGCGCCTGAGATCCTTCATTCACAATGAATTTTACAATGCTTATGGGTAGCAAAAGGAAGTGACAATTGAATAAGTATCATTGCCTACTCGCAAGCATTGAAACGAGGACGATTTAGGAGAAAGGCTTGAAAGGCCTGACCATTTTTCCTTCTTTTCTTTTTTTTCTGTAGAAAATAATTTTTTTGTGATAATGTCAGCTTTTGATACAGATGTTGATTCCCATTGGGGAGAGAGGGGAACGTGAAATATTTGTTCCCAATGAGTAAATTTATAATACCCATATAGTTGGTCCGTTGTTGGACATCATAATTTTTTTTTAATGTCCAATAACGGACCAACTATATTGGTATTGTAATTTCAGCTTTTCTGTAATAAGTTCGCCTTTGACCTTAATTCCGTAATCGTACAGTGAAATCCGTAATAGTTGGCACCTGTGTGGAGGGTAGAGAAGTACCACAAATATGATGTTAATGATCGTATCCAATTCTTATCAAATGATGAAGTACTGCCAGTTTTGAAGCAGCTGACTGCGCTGTCAGTGATTGCGTCAAAATCTTTGTACTGAGTTTCAAATGGGCAAAGTGGGCAACGGGACAAATGCTCCATATCTTGGAAAGCACTGCAGTCACAGGCATCATTTTGTGTATAGCCCTGTTTATTTAGGGTGACGGTAGTTCTTGCCATATCAGTTCTTATTTGAGTAAGTGTTGTCCCTACTGGCCATGGTTGGAATCCCCTCCAGACCAGTAGCGTCGATTGTTGCTGCCAGTACTGGTTAATGAAGGCGGCTTAGTTTAGCTGTTGTAAGCTTGACGCTGTTCATGAAACTTTTCCGTGATAAGAGATATTATCTTAATGCTTGGTGGCCGTGTTTCAAGTTTCTCAGTTTCAGCAGCTACTTGCCATCAAAACATTCTCGACATTAATTGGCCTGAGGCTTCCACGTGTTTCATTCAAGCAGTATCCACATTCCTGGATTGCACGGAGTTGGCCCATACAGAGAAAGAGAGTGTCAAGGCAGTAGTTTGCACATTTGGTGGATGTGTTCCTAAATAAACCATCAAGCCAATGAAATGGCAGTGTCCTTGAACTACAAAGTACTTGACGGCTGATGAGAACTCCAGCTGTCTTCCTTCCCAACAGATATACAGTTTATGGTTTGCAGCACGGTTGTGAAGATGGAACAGTGCGACCTGTTCTCTTTTTTGCTACGATTTGGTTTTAGAAAGTTGTCCTTGTAATACTTGCCAGATTGCTGAAGCAAGTCTGCAGCTTAGATTCTATATCCTCAAAAGACTTGGATGGATGTGCTCCAACACCAAGATCATCAGCATATAAAAAGTGCTTTGTGTCCTCACTGGTAGATTAATCGTTGATGTATATATTGAAAAGGATTGGTGACAGGACACCAGCGTGCAGGAAGCTTTTCTTTTTATCCCTCCAATGTACCTCTCTACCTTGAAGTACAACCTGGAATCTTCTGCAGGAGGCACTGAATGGTTCTGATGAGTTTGAAATCTCCAGTCAGCTTGCGTACAAGAAGTCGATGCTTGACTGTATCATAAGCAGCAGTCAAATCTACAAAAAACAGCGCCAGCAAGACCTTTCTGGAATCCATCCTCAATATATTGAGTAAGGTTCAGCATTTGGTTAGTGCATGATCACCTGCCTGCTGCCTAACCAATTTACTCCCCATAGATGGAATCATCCTGTTGAGAATAAACTATTCAAAGAGCTTGGAAAGGTGGTGGTAGTATAAAACTGTCCCATCCTCGGATTCTACAGCTTAATGAACATTCAATATACAAAGTCTTGACTAGATGAAGAGTTTCAGTCTCCACCAATTGCTCATGATATTTCTGGTAATGTGTAGCACCTCATACATAACAGTTAGACAATGACTCCTTGTTCAAAGCCCAGTTGGACCAGAAGTGGGCCGTGCCAAGCTAAATACTACACAATCTCTTTGATGGCTGTGACATGTCTATTTCAGAGCCAACCACATCATGACATGTGTCTAATACTGTCTCCACTGGAAGCAACATCAGTTTGTAAGAAAGCAATGCAACGGTTTAATGTTTTCATACAAGTTCCAACTGTTATAAAGGAAATTATTGGTTCCTTTGCCTGAAGTGTTCCTTTCAACAGAAGTGAATGTTGGAACATTCACAAATAAATCCAAGTTGAAGAGAGTTGAGGCACGCAGTGAGAGAAGGAACTATGTCACCAAGTGCTAATTCCTCGTCCATGAGCTTCAGATATACACAAAATAAATAAAACAGATAAATATATAAATTTATGAAGGTTCACCCAAAAGGGTATACAAGTAAACACACTACAAACCAAAATTAATAAAAGGCCAAAAGGTAGTGTGTTCTCAACTGAAGGATGTCAGCATCTGAGAGGGTCAAGAAATATTGGAAGCACAGAAAAGTGTTCAGTCCGCAAGCCTCTGAATTTACTAAACGTCGCTACAATTCTCTATCTGCAACTAGTGCTGTGGACTCATTTAGTTCTATACCTCTTATCTTTAAATCGTTAGAGACTGAGTCTAACCATCATCGTCTTGGTCTCCCTGTACTTTTCTTACCTCCATAACAGAGTCCATTATTCTCCTAGGTAACCTATCCTCCTCCATTCGCCTTGCATAACCCCTACCGCTGAAGCCGGTTTACGTGTACAGCTTCATGCATCGAGTTCATTCCTAACTTAGCCTCTTTTCCTCATGCCGAGTACCCTCTTGCCATTGCTCCCACCTGTTTGTCTGTTACTTCTTACTTATGAATAAGATATCCAGAGTCCACCTAGCTATCACTCCCGTAAAACAAAGTTACAATGTAACAAATTACAATGAACTTTATTGGCCACACTGGATCACTCGGGTTGGTCCATATTCACTTCCTCTTTGAAGGTTTACCGTTTGGTTCTTATGATCTGCCCAGTACTTTTCCATTCGTTCCGATCATAAGATTCTCAATTAATCTGAAATCGCTAGTGCCCTTCTATGTGTCATTTCCACTGAAAATTTGTTAGTCTTAAGAATTATTATTTACTATAGTCATTTCTTCGACAGTCAGTGATATGATATCTGCCACATCTTTGGCCGCACAATTCACATACACATTTCTTGGCAGGATAATGATAGGTCTTTACCTGGCAAATTTTGTGGTGAAAACCATGAATAACATATCTAGTAACAACATGTCTTTGAACTTGATTTTCATTAGTCCACTTTCTTTCTTACAAAGCACTTAAACTATAAAATTCGAGGCCTATTTACATCCTCTTGGCATATTATTTATTTATTTATCATATCAGAAGCACTAATACAAACAGAAATAGAAACTGTACAACCAAAAGACAAATATATAACAATAACAATCATAACATTAAAAATGAAATGTTTTAAAAAAGAGGTCCCAATATGATAGATTTGGACTCAATAGGTGACTTCCTGTCGAGCACGGTGCTTGGCAAAAAAGATGCTGTGTTGACAGAAGAACAAACTTATATAGTTGCTGACCAACAGTTGGCCACATTCAGGGACTCAAATGTTCCTTGCATGAGGTCTTCCATAGCACATGAAGTTGGACACAGTTTGCACTGGAGAAGATGAGGCATTCTCTATGGAGAACCACAATCACATAACAGGGAGTTGACAGGAGAACCCCACTTCAACAGGTTAGATTTGCATCTTGTAACACCTCAGCGCAATCTATTGAGAGATTTTCAAGTTAGCTAACTTTTTGTATTGACCAAGAGGGAGTTCTTCAATTGGAGTCAGCCATTCTTCTGAGTGTTCAAACCTCCCTCGACATTTACAAATTCGGGCTTGGTGTGCTGTCCCTACGAGAGTCCCCATTGTTCTCAGGAAATGTTTCCTTGAAGTCAGACGTGGACAAGATGCTGGTGATCACACAGAGGGTAAGGTTCAGATGTATCAACTTTTTTCTTCTCGCTCCTTGCCGCTATCTCCCAACGAATGTCAGGAGGTGCAATCCCAGCAAGGCAGTACAATTTTTCCAAAGGAGTAGGCTGTGGGCAAGCAGTGATGATTTGACAAGACTCGCTTAAGAGCGTCGCCCACCTGTTTGGTATGACCATACCGGGCACGCATCTCCGGCAGCAGAATAAGACAACGCGAGTGAAGATGTCCTCGGGTGCTTGGAAGTGCACCCCATGTGGTACTTGTCAGTTTCCGCAATGCACTGTTCTGAGCTGACACTTTTTGCTTGGCGTATTATTATTAACTTTATTGGCCACACTGGACCACTTGGGTCATCCATGTACACTTTTTCTTTGAAGGTTCTACTGTTTGATTCTTCTTACCTGCCCAATACTTCTTCTTTCATTCTGACTGCAGTGTTCTTAAATCGTATGAAATTACGGGTTTTCTATGCATCAGTTCAGTTGAAAATTTGTGATTCTTAAAAAAGGTGGTAATTTTATTTTTGTTCTCTGCATCTCTAATTTCGAGTCCAACTGTTTTGAGATCCCCTTGAATTTCTTCGATCCAATGCCTTCCTGTCTTCTTCCCCAGATTTCTCATCCCTAGTTGCCGTAAAATCCTGTTTTCTGGTAATCGTAAGATGTGACAGAAATAAGACATTCTTTTCTTCTTCATCGTGCTGGTAACTGGGTCAATCTCTCGATAGACAGTTTCATTGGGGAGGGTTCTCCAGACTCCTTCAACCTGGTACTTTTTGTTTATACAAGTTCTGATAATTCTTCTTTCAGTTTTGAGGAGCTGATCAGTTCTTTTTTCAAGGTTTCACAAGCGTAAGTGGCTTCGGGCAAAGTTACAGTTTTGTAGTGTTGGATCTATTGACAAGCATTTTTGTTATAAGCTGACTGGGTTCATTTTGTTGGTTCTGCTTTCTCACTTCAGTTGAAGGTATTTAAATTGTACGACTATGTTAATTTTTTTATCATTTATGATGACTTCGTTTATGTCAAGGGCTAAGAGAGCTAAAATATCTGCAGTTTGTCCTTATTGAGGATTTTGTTCCAATTTTGATTTTAGGTGGGTTTTCTTTTTCCAAAATTTTCATGATATAGTATATACTGGTTTAATATTCCAACTGAATGAAAAGACTTGAAGATGCATTTAGAACATTTTAGGATTTCTATGACTACATTGAACATTGCAGTACTTCCTTGCTCCAAACAATAGAGATTTCAGATGATAGAGAAGATGACTACATTACACACTGGAACAGTGGTGTGAGACATGCAGGCGTTTGAGATACATACAGGTTGTACCAATTAGGTGTGGCCAACTTACAGGAAAACATTCCTCACACGTAGATGATGATCTGCAAACCTTTTATTTCCAGGTTAGAACTCAACTCTACGTAGTACATTAATCATGGGAAACATGCAGGAACCGAACATACAACGTGAGAGTTTTTTTACATAAAATGTTCAAAACGCCATCCATTAGCATCAAACCACCGTCGCAGATGTTCCGACGTATCCCTTGATGCGCGCGTACCAATATTCGCCAAGGGCCAAGCATTCCGATTGCACAGAATGTGCAGGAATCACGCCTGCACCAGGCGAGCCGAACATGTCCTCGGACATTCCCGGCATTAAAAGCCATATCATAAATAAATAAGCAAAAACAAATACTTAAGTAACTGAAATTATTGTAAAAAATGAAAGGTCAAAGCAATAGAAATCAAAGCTAACTACTGTATTTACTCACATAATTTTCCTGCAGTTTTTAACTTTAAAAAGTAGAGGGAGGGAAATTATGCTAGTGGCTTGAACGCAGCACCGACTGGAAAATTACCTAGCTAATATGGCACATACATCTCCTGGATGCAAGCTCACAGCTGCGCGCTCTTAACTGCACGGCCAACTCGCCCGGTAGGAAAATTATGCAAATTTAATTTTGAATCTAAAATACTGAAGAAATTCTACCACCACCTTTTCGATATGGTTCTTTCGCAATCGCTGGCAAAGAAGTGCCTTTTGAATACAAAGGTCTTTACTCATCATAAATCTACACTGCCACCCTCAACCTGCTTTAAACTGAGATCACTACTTTTCTTCACAAACTTCAGCATCTTTAACTGTAGCATTTTGTGTGAAATTAAACAGCTGTTGTTTCTTAATTCAATTACATATTTGTATAATTCTTTTACAATTTCTGGATACCGGCCTGATTTTAACCCCGGAAATGATAAGGCTATCCTTTTGTTTTCGCCAGGAGTTTACATGTAATGGCTCTACAGAAACCTCTTCTTTACTGTCAATTTAAACTTGTGTGTTATAACATCCATTCTTCTAACCATCGCTAAAAACACTATTCACACATGTACCTAAAATTAGTTAGCACAGAGATATTTTTTTTAATTAACTTTACGTTGCACTGACACAGATACGTCTTATGGCGACGATGGAAGAAGAAAGGCAAGGAGTGGGAAGGAAGCGGTCGTGGCCTTAATTAAAGTACAGCCCCAGCATTTGTCTGGTGTGAAAATGGGAAACCACAGAAAACCATAATCAGGGCTACCGACAGTGTGGTTCGAACCTACTACCTCCCGGATGCAAGCTCACAGCTGAGCGCCCCTAACTGCATGGCTGTTATAGACCAAGTACATATCTCCTACTTGGTTACTACATGTATATTAGCGATACGTGCATAGACCAATGCTATGCTTACTGTAGCCTGCCAAACGGTCTTGTTACTGCCAAGTTGTCGCTTTGCTTCTCAGTCGTCGCCTATAAGCAAGTATTTTCTTTTCCCCAAATGTCCATTTCACATCAAAGATCGGAAAATTACGTAGCTAATGTTGCACATACTGGAAATACACAACATCTCTTTCTTTCTTAATCTGCTTACCGCCCAGGGTTGGTTATTCCTCAGACTCAGTGACGGATCCCACCTCTACTGCCTCAAGAGCAGTGACCTGCAGCGTGAGATTTTGGGTTTAGAATACATCCGGGGAGAAGGACCATTACTCACCCATGCGGCCTCACCTGCTATGCTGAAGAGGCGCCTTGTAGGGGATGGGAATATTGGAAAGGGGTAGACAAGGAAGAGGGAAGGAAGCAGCTGTGGCCTTAAGTTAGGTACCATCCTTGCATTTGCACAGAGGAGTGCAAAACCACGGAAAGTGAACCCCACTCTACTCAGTTGATCTCTCGAGACTGAGTGGATCCCGTTCCAGTCATCGTATCACTTTTCAAATTTTGTGTCAGAGCCGGGAATCGAACCCAAGCCTCCGGGGGTGGCAGCTAATCACACTAACACCACAGAGGCGGAGCATGACATATATGCAAAGAAAAAATAGCCACCATCCAGTGGCTGGTGCAACTTACAGAATATTTCTTTGGAAAACACCAACTAGAAGTTGCACAATGTCTGACAGCACAAAAATATAAACAAAATGGCTGCCATCTTGGTCATTGCAATCCTTTAGAATTTAGTTAAAAACTTTAGTTCACAGTAAAACAAGCTCGGGCACAAAGAACACATTACCCGGCCAATCGATGAACCATTAACAAAACACAATGAAGATAGTCCTTCAATGAAAGTAGTAGGTTAATAAAGCTCCTTCTGAGGATCAGTGAGTGTATTAAAACTCAACCACAGACTGCCCGAGAGATTCACCTGATAGAGTAAAACAGAACACTGAAATTGACATGCAAGCAGCATAAAAGGGGCCGAATAAAAAACCTGAGACCATACATGATGATGAATTTTTATAAGTAATTATGTCCGGCTCCATGCCTAAATGATTAGTGTACTGGCCTTCGGCTCAGGGGGTCCCAGGTTCGATTTCCAGTTGGGTCGGGGATTTTAAACTTCTTTAATTCCAACGGTTTGGGGATCGGGACTGTGCCATCTTCATCATTAGGTAGGGCCTCATCCTCACAGATGCGCACGTCGCCTATACGTAGAAGCACCGGTTCGTGGTGATCATATCTTGCCTATTTTCATAATTCAAAAAAGTTATTTCGGTACATTTTTTGCTATTTTTACTTTATTTTGTCAATAATTTTGCCAAATTTTAATTTCCGCTTGTTAGCATAAAGCTAAACGGAAAGGTATTTGCAGTAAAACATCGTATTATATTTTTACCTATGAACAAGAAACAGAAACATGAGAGTTATGCTTCTGCTGAAAACACGTTACATACTGTATATCAAAGTAACGATGTTTGGAGAAACTTATCCTGCCATATTAACAAGTAGGACCTAGCCTACGTACTTAATTTATACATCAGAAAAATACAGAGATACCAAGAGCTCCATATTACTGGGAGTCAGAGCTGTTCTCTTGCCAGATATTTTATTATATGACATTGAGAACGATCTCTCAACATCAGTATTCCGACTGGGATCCATAAAGCCTTCACTGAAGCTTCCACAAAATGCCCATATTCTGGTTTCAGAGAAAGAAGAATGGCTAAATCACATCAATATCTTTACCTGCTCCACATAAAGAACCAACCTGATCCCTAAAACACTGCATACAGTTCAAGATACTCTGATGTTGAAAGTCCTAGTAAGATGGAAGTTTGCTTTATTAGATGAGAGACATCATGTTTTAAATCACATATCATTATGTTTCTTGAATCCAAAAGTAATTCAACATAATGTAATTTTGCTTAAAAGTACTGAACCTAAGTTGCTGTCAGAAGGCCAGCCCCTCAACTGCCTGAGCCACTCAGCCCGGCATATTATTTTATTATTATTATCATCATCATAGGTTAGGTGTATAGAAACTGTTGCTTGGACGTACTTTTTTCATTATAATTCTTTTAGCATTCTTTTTCAAAGGCTTCAGCTTCAGCTTGAACTTAAAACTTCTATCGCCAATCAGAACGGTTGCTTGCCGAGTGCTCACGCAGAGCACACTCTGATTCTGGACATCTTTATAATGGAGCTTCCATCTCCCATCCTGCAGTTCTCTGCAGAGGACCTTCCTTGGCAGATGATCATTTTTCATGTGGACCATGTGTCCTGCCCATCACAATCGATTCTTCAAGAGAATGGCCTCTATACCCGTGGAGCTTGCCTGCCCCAGTACATCCATATTCCTTACACAATTGCTCCCCTCAATGTGAAGAATCGACCAAAGGCACCTCAGATGACGTGACATTGATATGAACATACCGAACTAGTGAGTGAATCAGTGCAGAAGTGCCTAGTAACACTATTCCAGTCTGGTATAAACATGTTTTACGAGCGTTTCGGGTGCGGTACATGTGCTTTCTGTGATCTCAAAAATGTTTATTAATCTACAGTGAGCAAGTATTCGAGTAATACGACATCGTATAAACTCGCAGTGATCAGTTACGCTGAAACATACGGGAATAGGGCAGTGTCTCAGATTTTAAGATTAGCCGAGGCTGGACGATTAATTTTATGAAGAGAAATGGGCTTTCTCTTCGACGAAGAGAAATGACAAATGATTTCAACAAGTTAAGGAATATTTGCTCTCCCAAATAGGAAACACAGATCAGATGCCAATAAGTTTCGACATGCCACAAAGTCGAACAATCTTTTTACCGGTATGTCATTATTATGCACTTACATGAATTGAACTTTATTAGTTCATGTTTATTTCACTTCAGGTCGTATCAGGAAGGGAACTTTCCAGTGTCGGTACTTCAAACCTGTGTCTTCAACTTACCTTATGTACCCTATTTGACATTCAAAAAGAAATGCATGCCATAATTTTACACCAAATGACGATAACCGCAAATGAGTTGAACCAATTGTGTGTGTATATTTGATGTATTCTTTTAAATGTGAATAAATTATAAATAATTTTTTTAATGTCTGAATTCCATGAATAATTTACACATCCAAATTTTTTGCCTTTTTTTTGCCCAAAAAGTGTTTCAATTATGCGAGAAAATAAGGTACATATGACTTAAGTTTCTTGACACTGATTTTGAGATCAAATCTGCTGGTTATTCATGGAACCTGGTTACACTATCTTGGAGTCCTTCCCTTGCATCTGCAACAAAGGCTACATCCTCAGTACGCCCCAGTGCGCTGCCTGTTTCAAAATGTGTTTTCCTTCTCAGTCGTTATAGACTGCATTACTACATAATATCATGTTCAATATTCCATCGCTCTTCTCCATGAATATGACAAAACAGGTACACAACTCATAGGTAATAAATTTCATATTAATCCATATTGAAGAGCAATATAGTGTAAATAAAACAAGAGCTAAAGGTTTCCACCTATTCGATACTATTTGTTATAATCTTAAAAGTTACATATATTTCACGAAACTAGTTTTCATTTTACTAGAGACCACCATCAGTCAAAATCAACAGAAGTTACGGCAAGACATGAATAGATAAGCAAGCGTGTGTTGTTGAAATTCTGCGCAAGACGAGTAGAGATTTGGATGTCAAACACTCATCACAATCACATGTTCTGTGCGAGCACTCAGCCTTCCTGTCTTGCCTTACCTTTTATTGATTTTGACTGATGTTGGTCTCTAGTAACACCAAAACTAGTTTCAACAAATATATGCATCTTTTTAAAGGTTACAACAAATAGTATTGAATAGCTTTAGCTTTTGATTTACATTATAGGATACAACTAGCGAGCCACCACACAGGAGACTGATAGAGCTGAAGTACTCACCCACTGTGCAGGACAAGACGACTCGTAAGTCTGCCTAAGCTTGATGCACTTCTCCCGCTCGTCGTGGTTAACATCCAGACACTCCCAATAGCGATCACGAGAGTCCCAGCAGACTTTACGCTGGTCTTTGGTGGGGAAGGACATGGCAGCCTGACAGAACACAGAAAAACACTTAACGCTGATGGTCACATAACAAGTAAACAAGATCCTCCAGACAGAACAGCAAGAAAACTGAATGAAGACAGGAAAAGGGAAGAGGTAAAAAAGATTAAGATCAATATAGATGGTGAAAGACTAGGTAAACAGGTAAAACACAGATGAGAAAAGTAACCCAGAGGAACAAACAAGTAACCTACAGCATATTACGTGAGTCTCTTATCTACTGCAGCGGGGAACCACTGAGACGATAAATAAATCAATATGTACGTCCAACCCTTGTCCTGTTTCTCTATGGGAATAAGTGTGAAACAAGATGAATCTTTGTAGCAAGTTTTTACGGCTGAAGGCCCTTCGTGATGCCAACCTTATCAGAGGATGTGATGTATGGCAGTAGGAAGAGTGAGGGTGAAACCCAGTACCAGCACATAGGCTACTCCTGCTGAACAGCATCAGGGGTGTCAGCTCCTGGCTTTACATCCCCACCCTAGGGACAAAACACCATCAACAGCGTCGTATGCCCTCACTCCATATGAACACTGCACAGAGGTTTGGAATTGAATCCAGGCTTTCGGTACGCAATATAAAGATTAAAAATTGTGTACCATCACCTCTAATACACTGCTGGTCAACACTTTTTCTACCAATGGTCTTGAACCAGCTAACCACGGTGTCAGAGCAAAGAGCCTTAATGATCATAGCAACCAGGCAGGCCTAAAAAATACAACTGTGTAAAAGTGTTTTTCTTGAGAAGATAAATTTCCTATCAAAGAAATCGAGAGTTCACTCTCTCTATTTGTGTTCAGTCTCTTTTATTCTTACCTACAAATAAAGATAAACTCATGATACGATTAGTTTTTTTCTTTGCAGTTGATTTCCTTAGTTTTATTTCTACATATGAGTGAGAATTATTCATAATTTCTGTACAGTTTTTCTTTTACTTCCAAACGTTTTTGTTTCCGTCCACTTGAGCTTTGTGCAGGTCTCGGTCCCTGCGATATCTTTCGAACCATAAGGACTATTATATCTACTGTGTCCGACTCAAAAGAGGAAGTCTCAACCTTTCGGCTTGGGATTTCCCCCGATTTGTGTTCATATTTCACAAAGTCTGCTATCGTCAATGGAGCACACTTTCTGATTCATTCTAGCATTTGCCTGGTGTGAAAATGGGAAACGATGGGAAGCCATTTTCAGGGGTGCCGACAGTGGGGCTTGAACCCATTATCTCCCGAATGCAAGCTCACAGCTGCACACCCCTACGTGCACAGCCAACTTGCTCTGTAATATTTTAAATAAATACATTTATGTTCATAGAGAGGCAACTACTGAAAAGAAAAAAAGAAAAAGAAAAAAACAACACATAATATAACTTACAAATGGCTCTTTAAGTGCTCATTCATCCTCTGCAATTATACGTGACTCGCTCACTTTCCAGATGTGTTAACAAATTCTATAAGAACATTCAATCTGGCCTGACAGATGTCTCCATAGAGAGTCAATTTAACATCAGTATGAGTTCCTCATGTGCATCGACTAGCCAAGCAGAATTGGTTAATACACCCGCCCAGTAAGCAAGGATTCAGTTCTTTCACTTTAGATAACAGATATAACTGTTGGCAATAATATACATGCACAGTTTAGACTGCGAACTGCACACACCTGTCTTGCCACAATTCTCTAGGTCCAATACTGCATTTGCCTGAACACACATAAACTGAGTATGTTCTAGCAATGCTGGACCATAAAACAAAGTGCACTACCAATAAGCTAAAAAAGCCTTGATCGAACAGCAGGGAAACATTTACAGACAGAAAAAAAAAATCTTAGAAATGGAAGGGGAAAAAAAAAATAGTGTATTGGAAAAATTATCCCAGGACAGGGGTGACAAACCTTTTCCGACTAGCCTGTCAATTAAGGTCGTGTTTATTACGTTTTACTGTCTAGTGTGCGTTGGTTATTTTCGTTAAAATCATCATTAAACCCCTCTTTTAACTTGATTTAGGTATTACATATATTAAATTACTTATAAATATACTCGACTGAATGTTTCATCATTTTATTTTGAAACATCACTGAAAATTACGTTTCAAAAAATGATAAATTTTAAGAATAATATATATTTCTGCTTTAACATAATAAAATGTGTAAAAAATATGGCCATGGAATTAATTGTGAAATACTTCTATAATAAAGCATAATGTTAAAACAGGCTATGTTGTTACATTTTCGACCTATTCAATATTAAAATATGTTAGTATGTTACACGGCGTGCCACAGAAATTGTGTTCCGTGTGTCATAGGACCGCCATCCCTGTCCTAGGGAATCACCAAGACAGATGGAAGGAATATTCTGAAAATCTTCTCTATGTATTATTATTATTATTTTTATATTGCACCGAGTCAGCCATGCCTTATAGCAGGACAGAGCTACAAATGACAAACGACAGAAAATCCACAATCTCCGACATGTAAGCTAACAGGTACACGGTGTGACCTGCGCAGCTAACTCAATTTTCTCAAAAAGAAATGTTTCAGTTGAAGTTCTGAATGTCAGAATTCATAGGAGGGAGAACAATGATGACAATGAAGTTATGCTCGAGGAAGTGGAGAAGATGGTAAATAAACTGTAATGTCATAACGCAGCAGGAACGGACAAAATTAAACCTGAAACAGTTCAGTGCAGAGCTGTTTTTGCCTGATTTATTCAAATTTAATTACTTCTCTTTCATTCAAACTGCACCGCACCATGCTTGTGCGCCACGCAACATCGTAGTTCAAAATGACAGTGAGTCAAATAATTGCGAGCCGTAAGAGGTTACAAGGTGTCTGAAGAATTATAGGAATCCTCACCAGATCATGTCAACATGAAAAAAATGGTGATTTATACTATCAATCTCCATAATGAAATGCCATATAATCTACATATAAAATACAAATGTATATGTTTCACAACACTCAAGCTATTAAACCAGAGTGAGTTAAAAGGTGCAATTTACACCAAAAATCTTCCAAACCGTCTAAATAGTACAGAAAAAATCTTGTGATATATACATCCACTAGAATGCATCAGAAATTTACTCTCAAGCAGAAAGAGTTGAGACTATTGCAAACTCCTCAGAAAGAAAAATGAAACAATGATTTGGGTCGATTCATGCATACAAGGAAGTCAGAGATCACCCCCTTCAATTATATACTATTTCCATTTCAACAACTTTAAAACTTTACAAGCTAGAACAAAATGAAATTAGGGCTACAGGGATCCATACCACGCATGGAGGTCGACACCACGTGAAGAAAAAGTGGTGTATATGACGTATGGTGGTCAGAGTCAAGGGGTTGTTAAGGTACAGCTCCAGCAATTGCCTGGTGTTAAAATGGGAAAGCATGGAAAACCATCTTCAGGGCTGCCGATTATGGAGTTTGAACCAATTATCTCACGAATGTAAGCTCACAGGTATGTGACCCTAACTCCATGGTCAACTTGCTCGGTTAACACGAAACACTGAAAATAACTGTTGACTATATTGAAGGCTGAATAAGCGAAAAATTCTGCTAACATCGTATTACACCATTTCCAGATATCAAAAACGGAAACAAGATTTCTAATACTGGAACACAGTTAAGCAGTAAGAGAATCACTACCGTCTGCTGTCATCATACATGAAGAGCCAATATTTTATAGATAATAAAACTTGGTCGTCAATCATGACCTGGGAACTGAACCACACTATAAATATTTCCTTTGTAACCTTAATCATGAACTTTCAGCTACATGACCCAAGGTTACATGGATATCGTCTGATTCGGTTATAATTCTTTCCTTAGTTTCCAATGCAAAACCCAATATTTATCTAATATATAATTTTCTCAAGTGGAGAAAGCAGAAGACACCCACCTGTTACAGAACAACTAACACTATCACAGTCACGCGACACACTGAGGTTCTCTCTCACCTTCACTGGAGTGGGAGGCCTTGCTGACGGCCCTGGTAGTGGTGGGGATGTGACCAATGAGGGGGCAGCCAACTGAGCACTTCAGCAGTGAATGAAACCTGAAGGACAAACAAATATATTTAGCAATGACTTCTAAAAATACCACCTACTTACATTCACATCCTTAGTGTGTTTATTTGCTCTAGACCAGAAACAATACAGCACACTTCAAATATCAGCCGTTATATCATTATATATGACTTACAATTTGTTAGTATGTCCCACAAGTCTGGCAGAGTGCCTATGAGATACAAGGTGTCCCAGGAAGAAGTATCAAAACCTGCGGAGTTGATAGCATCCGTAATTCTGAGTGACAGCCCACCTAGTTGTCATGATCCTTAAGGCATAGAGTCTATATGGACTGACACCTTTGTTGGCCAATTTGAATCCTATTCCTGGAAACAATTTCCACCATCAGAATGTTGGAGGTGGCGGTATACAATTTCGATTTTGTTAAGAAGGAAGCCATTCTTTCCAGTGCCGACTTGGTTAAATGTCACATAAATCTTTCAAGTCTGTCAAATGCACAAATTCAATAAAAACTATAACACTATAACATAACTGTAAAAAAATACACACTATTAGACATGACAGCGATCTGTTTGGAAACTTCACTACATGGTTATAAAATCTAACCGCCAGGTGTTAGTAGAGAAACCAGGAACTTTGTATAGTGGTGTGTATTTTTTTTTTTTTCAGCTATGTTATAGTGTTATAATTTTTATTGAAACTGTGTGTTTGACAGACTGGAAACATCATATGTTACACACAATTTCTAATTACGAGACTGTGTACCAAAAGACTGGGTTAAATTCCAAACCTCTTCACAGTCTTCACGTGGAGTGAGGACACGTCACAAGGTGCTTCCCAGCTTCGTCAGGAGGGCGGACATCAACATTCATTGAGGGGCCATCTCGACAGATCTTCAGTTTTGATATAGGGAGTGTAGGATAAAAATAAAAGGTATTTTTTCTAACAATTTCCTTTACAAGTATTTTGATTCTTTTGAGGAAATTCCACCTCTGAAATACTACGAGGGCAAGTCAATAAGTATCTGCAATTTTGCTCTAATTGCCTTTAGGTTGGCTCTATGGTGTTGTGTGCTAACCAGTCGCTAGATGGCACCGTTGTCTTCATCTGTGGTAGGTTTCAGCATTATCATATCAATACAGCTTGCGCTGTTGCGACGTAAAGATAACCGCACCACTCTCTGATTGCACCAAGACAGAACAGCATTCCATAATCCGTTTTGTGGTCTGAGGTTGTACCAGAAGCGGAAATTCATAGAGCAGTCACTCGTCTGTTATTCAGGATCATATCACGCACTTGTTTAATATTCGCATCAGTTACGGCTGCAGATGAACGTCCGGATCTTTCCTCATCCTTCATGCTTGTGCGAACCCTTTTGAACGGTTCAATCCACTGGTAAACACTTTGCTGTGACAAAATATTGTCCCCATATTGTGCTGAAAGTCTTCTATGAATTTCCGTTCCTGGTACCACCTCAGACCACAAAAATACTGATTACAGAACGCTGTTCTTCCTTGATCCAAACAGAGAGTGGTGCGGCCTGCGGCCATTTTTTCATCGCAACAGCGCAAGTTGTACTGATCTGATAAAGCTGAAACCTACCACAGACATAGACAACGTTACCATCTAGTGGCTGGTGAGCAAACAACGCTATAGAACCAACCTGTTAAGAAAGAAACCATATTTTCAAGTGTCGGCTTATTAAATGTAATAAAAACTTTCCAGTCTGTTAGATACACAACAATTTCAAATGCAAATTAAAACACGATAACCATACCAGCATTTAATATGTGATTTTTAGAGGTATGCTTATAGTGTTTTAATATGCATTTGAAATTATTGTGTGTCTGACAGACTAGAAAGTTTTTATTACATAGAACCGACCTAAAGACAATTTAGAGCAAAATACCAGAAGAACCAGTTGCAAAAACACGAAGGGAGGTGAGAAGCACAGGAACAGAATGAAAACAAGATATGGCTCCTGTGAACATGCCTCTTTTTTCTTCCCCTATCGAAATTTTGTGAATGTTTGGCAGATTATTTAGTGAGTAGTGTTGCTGCTGAAATTACTGAAGAATCATGAGCACCATTTGCGGGAAGGCTAGTAAGTAGAGATTATTTTTACACGCACTGCAGTGGGCGTGAGGAAGGAAGCGTACGTGCAAGGAATGCTACGACAAGTCCAAACACAACACCGGCCCTGGTGTAATGCCAGCAAGATAGCACCATTTTTCTCGCAGTGTAGGTGTGAACATGGAAAAATCACTGAAAACCATATTCAGGGCTGTCAGCAGCTACGTGACCCAAACCAAGCAGCCACTTGCTCGGTTGGTCATACTTTCTCTCTCTCCCTTCTAGACTGACCTGGCTGGCCACTGTGGTGATCAAGCCTGACGGTCGGATCTCTGCAAATTGCCGGTTTTTTGCCAGTCCTTGCATCTTGTTATCCACATTTTTCTGCATCATGGTTTCCCAAACCTTTTCTCTGCGTAGGTTGACATAGGCCTTTTCTATGTCTATGAAAGTCATCAACAGATTCTCCTCACAGATGGTGGTGATTATGGTTTTAAGAGAAAGAACAATTAGGCATACATCCCCTATTAACATTAATCAGAGAGAAAAAAAAGGGAAGGATCCGACACTTTGAGAAATGAAGGTATCGGCCAAAGAAAGACAAGGGCAACGAAGGGCATGAAAATGAAAGACTCCCTAGGCCTGGAGTGCTCTAATACCTCGGGCAGTAGCGGCGATTGGGAATTAGAAGTGGAGTGGGGGCACAAAAATTTATAGGCAATGAAATGTCCCAAGGTCCAAGGGATATTGCGTGGGAGTAGACACCAACACTGAAAGAAATTGCTAAGCAACGGTAAGTTTCTGATCCTCTCTGAGTGAATTACAATGGTCGACCAACTTAAGTGCGGTAATAATAGTACTATACAATAAAACTTAACAATAATTTCACACGTATTACAATTAAACAGAAGTATGGCATGACTACACAGTAACAGACACACTGACTGCATGCGCCAAGGCAAAAATATACCCGACACCCTAAACACTGTTCCGCGGGTCTCCACTACTTATTGTGGCGCTGTACAATTCAGTTAGCCACGACGAACAATATTTTGTGCGCATTTCTGCTAAGTATGTTTTTTGTTTTTTTACAATTTGCGTTGTGTCGCACCGACACAGATAGGTCTTATGGTGACGATGGGACAGGAAAGCATCTACGTGGTGTGAGAATGGGAAACCTCGGAAAACCATCTTCAGGGCTGCCGACAGTGGGGTTCGAACCCACTATCTCTCTAATGCAAGCTCACAGCTGCGCACCCCTAACTGCACAGCCAACTCACCAGGAAGTATTTTTCATAATAATTAAATAAATTAGGTGAAATAATCAGCTAAAAAGACAACACAGTTTACACATTTTGCTTTTTTTTTTTTTAATAATTCCAAGTCTCAGGCAGTTAAAATGGAATAAAAATTTAATTTGTTCTCCACAATGTGGGTGCTGACGTTACTGCCGTCGGGGTTGTTAAAGAACAGGAGTTGACCAAGGAAGATGGCATAGGATGGATGAAAGTGAGGACGCTAGCACAAGTAAGTGGAAGCAATGACAAGACTCAGCTAAAGATCCTGTGGTTGCCAACCCATGCTCCCAAGAATAAAGCCCTGGGGCCCCTTTTAGTCGCCTCCTATGACAGGCAGGGGATACCGTGGGTGTTAATTCTACCGCCCCCACCCACAGGAGGGTCCTCTTCACATTTCCATACTGTTATCTATGTGTTTATGCTAATACAAGGCAAAGACCATTTTCCTGCTAGTTTACTAAAGTCTAACCATAAAGTTAGGACCTGAACTGTGAACTGAGTCTGAAAGGGTGCCCCGATGGGTTAACGATAGAAGTTAATAATAATTACTGATCTGGCCACCAGTCAAACCTTGCTGATATGACTTTTCTCTAGGGAGGCGGTCCTAGGTAGTGGCCACCTGTTCTGGAAACAGAGCACACTGTCTGAGATATACGTGCAGCCTCACAGTACGTTCTGTTGCCAAGTTGAAAGAGAGCCAACAGTGAGCACGTTCACTTGAAAGTTGTGATGAATGGCTTCCATCTGGTGGTCTCACACGTACAGTGACACGACGTTCCTTTGATGATGACAGGATTACACTTGTAGAACGTTTCATCTCTCTTATCAAGACTACCATCTCTTATTATGAGAAGATAAGACAAATAATAAACATACCATTACACATTTGACAGACATCCTAAATGTGGATAATCTCACAAATTAATTAATTTTCAGTCTGACGACAGGTGTTTTGTTACATCCAACGATAATTGAGTTTGTCCTATTTAAAGTTCCATGTTTTAGCTGCTGATATGTCTGTCATCTTGCTTACATTTTTAAGATCATCTCCTAAGCTGTATCCTCTTCCTTCCTATTCTTCTCTTCCCTTCAATCTGATCTTCAATAATATCATTCAGTAATCAATTCCTTCCCACAACATGACCCATTTTCTTCATAAAACTTCTGCAGAATGGTTCTTTGGTCAATGACACTTCTGAGGATAACCTTGTTGCTCATTCTAACTTCTCCAACACCACATTTTAATGATTTTTTTTATTTTTAAATTTGCTTTACGTCGCACCGACACAGGTAGGTCTTATGGCAACAATGGGATAGGAAAAGCCTAGGAGTGGGAAGCAATTGTCCGTGGCCTTAGTTAAGGTACAGCCCCAGCATCTGCCTGGTGTGAAAATGGGAAAGCACAGAAAACCATCTTCAGGACTGCAGACAGTGGGACTCATTGAACCCACCATCTCCCGGATGCAAGCTCACAGCTGCACGCCCCTAACATCACGGCCAACTCGCCTGGTGATATCCTCATTACCTTTGATTTTTCAATGTCAATTTTCACATCATATTTTCTACTTGTTATACTACAGAGTTGGCAGCCCTGAAGAATACAGACTGGCCCCAATTTTTGTATCTATTACCAGGAACACGTTACAGCCAAACAATATAACAAATTCTCAGTCTTTGCCGACCATATTTCGGATTTCCTACATTCTTTTTTCCTCAATAGATAACCAAGAAAGGTTTTCTTTTGAATAAATATGAGAATATCTTTATCAATATAGACCAAGCACTGAACCCTGCATGCAATCTGAATGAGTTGTCTGAGAATGTTAATATTCTTAGAGACACTATAATTAATAAGTTTCTTAATCATTCCACAAATAATAAGTTTTGTCCGAATACAAATCAGTTCATATCTCATTTCCATTTCATACCCCCTCCTCGACCTGCGTCAAAGACCACTCCCATTCTCACCACTAACACATTCCCCTCTATCACTCCCGCAAAGCACACAGTCAGTTGCAGCAAGCCATGGACAATTCGACTTAAGGCCGGCGACGATGTAAGTTGTTTTATTTTGTTCTTCATTCCACCCCTTGTTTACTGTCTTTTGTCCTCAACCAATACTCATAGCACTTTTCGTTTGTTATAGAGATATTCCGTTCTACACCGTAAATTTTACTAGTCCGGCTTTATTACAAGTTCACAAAAACGTTCCATATAAAATAAGCCAAGAGTTAATGTTAACCCTACACTGCATGATTTTTTAATTTTCTCTTTATTTCAATTCTAGACATGTATAATCTATTCCATAGTAAGGGAAAAATAGTTTAAAAATTCTTTAAATGATTGTGAGAGATTTTGTTGCATGGAAACTAACATGTGCGTAATTAGTCCCACCATGCACTGTCGACATATTTGTTTTGAAGGTTCACTTCCCAATTTCAGGTTGCTCACTTGAGGTGAAAGTCCTTGAAACAGTTCTTTTTGTTTGTAATGCACAATGATACATCACACTTTTCTCAAAATATAGGGCTTTTCCCACTGCATGAGGGAAATTTGCACCATTGTCAAGTGTCTTTGTGAATTGGCCAGTATTCCAAACGATCTTGACGGACTGGTTGTGGAGAGTAAACTGTTGCCGAGGACTTCTTCCTCTTCTTTACGAGGTCTCCTTCTACTTCAAAACTTGGCCGTCCTCGCTTTGGGGCGATTGACAACCCCACTTGAGAGAGTGAAAGGGCTAAATCTTCCCAGAATTTCATCCGACAATGCAAGCGCCTGCAATATCTCCTCCCTCAAGAATGATATTTTCTATCACGTTTCTCACCTAAAATATTATTCAAAATGGAATGAATATATTCGTTGACATTTACACACATAAATGCAATAAAGTAGGTAAGCAGCATATCTCATTCCATGTTTGAGGTTATCATACCACCACATGATCAGGCTGCATAATGGGACGAATTAGTCACATATTTATTTTTCTAAAATAAATCTATACCAAATATCAAAATGCTTTTTAGTGTTTTTGAGTATGAGCAGAAGACTTACCAGTAACAGTATGATTTTTCTTATTTGCACAATACAAATACGTGCTATTATTGCATGTGATTTTTAGTGCGAATAATGAACTCCCTCCCGCTCTGGAGGACTTTCAAATATTTGCTTCCGCTTGTGCTTCCAACCTTATGAAATATAATAAAATGCTTGCTTTCATACACAGATGTCACAATCCTTCGTCCCATCAGCCATAGAGGCTCACTTTATCTTGCGTAACTATAGTTACGGTGAAATATGTATTATGTGCCGAAATCGTCACCATGCAGTGTAGGGTTAATATCTTTAAATACCAAAGTCTGCATTTTAATGTCGATAACAATTCTGGTTCACTTCAAGAACAACTTACGTCACGCTGCATCATATGATCTTCAGAAGACATTTTTAACTGACATGAACTTGTAATTTTAGCCTCAACATAGTTTTTGCTTAACATTTTGCTCTATGATAACTTTTGTTTTTAATTTTAAATCTTATTTAAGTTTTAGCTGATGACGCCCAATATTCTAGGATGACATGTGCTAATCAATGCAAAGAAATTGAAGAAAGTTGTATTGTATAGGAGGGAACTTGTTGACTCTGATAAACCTATTATGTGGCAATGTGGAGATAACATGAAGTTTATATTATGTGATAGGACAGGTTACCTAGATGAACTACAGACTTGGTCACAGAGGGTATGAGAAGAAAAGGAAGACCACGGCGATGATTGTTAAACTCAGTTTCTAATGATTTAATGATAAGAGGAGTAGAACTAGCAACACATATGGTTGGCATTGCAAAGGGCATCCGACCGTGGACAGTGGAGAAAGCAGCAGCAGCAGAAGGAGGTCACATTGATGGTTGAAACACAGGACTATAGAGGTGCTTAGTTACTTCAGTGAGGCCTGCTGAAAGGCATAACTGTCTATAATGCAGGTGAATGTACGAAATAATTACTATTTAAATTACTTCAAACATATCATTCACAGGAGACAAACATAAAAATAGATTCAATTTTAAGCCTGGCTCTACTCCCGTGGACACTCAATAATTTCAAACATTTATTGAATGTTAAACCACCTCGGCCAACGCCTGGGAAGAGGGCGGGCAGGCAGGCACTTCATTAATCACACCCATCGCTAATTTTGTGTGTTTACACAGTCTCATGGCAAGGTGCCTAGCACATTCCAGCTTTGATCTCACGTTGGGATAAAGGAATTTATTCCCATCTAGTCGTCCTCCACTCTAATTGCTAATGATCTCCATGTCATCGCAGTCAGCAGCAAGGAAATACCATTATGTCAACATATTTACCTTTACTTTCTACTAGTTCATTAAAACACCAGCTGTAGTCGACAGCACTGCCCAGGTACTTTTAGGATTTGTCTTATCTGTTTGAAGTGAATTTTTGTAGATTTCTTTATTGTGATGTTGACTGATATTTCTGTAGATTTAGAGCTCTTGTTATTGTTTAATTTTAAGTTTGAGATTATTCTGAGTATTGTCCCAAAGAGCTATTAGCTCGTGGGAGGGACTGCCCTTTAGAGTTTTGGCTTTACAATTAATGGTAAAAATGTTTAGGTAATATTCTTAATATAATTTGATCACAACAATCGACACTGGAGATAATTAGCAATTCGATTTTACTGCAGCAATAATAATTAATACATTTCTATATATTTTTGTAAAAAAATGTCTAAAAACAGAGTTCTTAAATAGTGAATTTTTTATTTGTTACATGATGCTGCAGTAAAATATGCTGTGTACCTTGAATACATGGCCAGTGTGTATCTGATTTATTGGCCTAGTTTGATAGCTATGAACGTCTTTCCTGTACCTAAGTTCTATGTTTAAGGAGATCATACCATATTTAAATTTGTACATAAGTAGTGCTTCAGAGTATGTCTTATGCATCCTGACAGATAAGATGTTTGTACCCCTGTACATCACAATAAAGCATTTAAAAAACTTGTATTTAAGAATTATTATGTAATATCCAAAAACAATACAGGAATCCTATCTTACCAAAGGTATATTAGGGTTAAACTTTAAAATCATAACAAAGGGAATTCTTATAAATTTAGTTTACAAAAAATTGTTAAGGAATATGAGAAAGTGCACACAATAACACTAAATAATAATAATAATCGTATGGCCTCAGCTACCGTTTGCAGACATTTCGATTTGACGCCATCTGGCTGTCTGCTCGTCAATTTCGACGTTCCGGTTTACTCTGTCTGCCATCTAGCGGGCCTAGAGTAAACCGGATCTCTCTTGGGCGTCTATGGCTGAGATTTAATTAATTTTGTCGGGTAAATACCAAATGTATCACCAGAGTTCTTTTACATGCCGACATCGTACGACATGGAGTGTCGAATGGCTTTTTTCCGCCCTTCAAAAATCCGACTACCTCTGCCGGGTTTGAACCCGCTATCTTGGGATCCGGAGGCCGACACTCTACCACGGATCCACAGAGGCAGCTACAATAACACTGTGTCTACAGCACATGATACAGTAGTTCAGAAAGTTCCAGGTTACAACCATTCAGGTGGCATTGTAAAAACTATCTTCTCATTTCAAACACTGGACACTCAAATATCAAATGATTCACTGTCAAAACTGATCCATAAAAGCATAAGTAGCCATCTGTAACGTTAAGTTTAAAGTGTTCCAAATAAGATTTTAGTTTTCCATGACCAGTTCAAAATTGAGTTAAAAGAAAGTTTGGCACAAATGCTTTACACAATAGTTGATTTTGAACTTCCGGAATATTGAATATTTCTCGTGTAACAGATCCTTCCAAACTACATATCCATATAATTTTCCAGTGATGTAAAATATATTGCCTAATTTGTCTTTGAAGATTCATGGTATGCAATATCCAAAAGAGATGTAGCAGCTGATTTAGCTAATGAGTTGGCTTTTTCATTACCAGTAAACACAGTGCGACCTCTAATCCAAGGTGTACAGATGTAGGAACACTCCTGGCCCCTTTTTTGAAGTATTTTAAGTTTATTTATTTCTTCTCTATTGCACGAATCCCAAATTACAATAATGTTAATTGGATGTGAGTGAATAAGAGAAAAATAAATGCTTCTAAACTGCTGTGCAGTTAATCCTATTTCCTGTAATCTTTTCAACACTCCTATAACAGCGAGATATGCTGAGTGGCCGAAAGTCATGGGAAGGGGTGTCCCATTAGAAAATGTGCATGTATGAACCCTGAGCGTTGCAACTAGCTGTGGAGTAGCTGAGCAGTCTGTCACAGACACCAGTGTTGTGAAGATGGCAACACATTGCGAGTTACCCAACTGTGAACGTGGGATGATCATCAGCACACGGCGCATGGATGATAGCTTTGCAAAGATTACACGTGAATTCAGGTTTCCAAGGTCAACAGAGTCAAGGGTGGATCTTCAATATCGTAGAGAGAATGTTACCACCCGTGACACACGGGAAGACCACAGGTATTCAACAAATGGACATCATGTCACCTCCACAGCCATACTGAGCGCTCGACAGGCTACTGTGAGCCCAGTTGAATGTTGGGGGTCAGGAACCCCTTTCTACCATGACTGTAAGGAGGCAACTGCACAACATAGGCTTCACCAGCCGACGACCAACTTGTGTGCCTTTGCTGATACCTTGACACACAGCTCAACGACATGAATAGATGGGCGCATGAGAGTGTGACATATGCACTGCATGTCAACAAGGTTGTGTCCAGGCAGCAGGTGGCTCACTTCTGATCTGGGTGGCGTTCTCATGGTCGCAATTAGCCCCCATTGTTCGGCTGCAGGGAGCGCTGACAGGTGCACGTTATGTGAACATTCTTTCAGACCACCTGCATCCATTTCCGGCCCTAGAGTGCCCTGATGGAGACGCCATGTTTCAACAGGACAATGCACCACGTCACCGTTCTCTGGTGACATGCAGGTGGTTGGAGGAGCACTCCAGTGAAGTTACGACCATGGATTGGCCCTCCAGATCCCCCAATCTTAATCCAATCGAGCATTTATGGGATGCTGTCGATGCTGCTGTTCACTCCATGAAGCCCGCACCCCAATTACAGAAGACCAACTGTGGTAACAGTGCTGGATGCGTGGGTCCAGATCCCTCCAGAACGATTCCAACACCTTGTAGAGTTGGCGCTTCGCCGCATTGCTGCCATTTTGAAAGCGTGCGGAGGAACAACTCGTTATTAACGTCTTCCCATGACTTTTGGCCACTCAATATATATGTTCTTCCCAGCATAAAGTTGTGTTCAGAATAAGAGTCTGTAAATGAACTGACTCTTTCCACAATTTGAGTGTTAATTTTTATTGTTTAAAGAGGCTTTTGCATCAGATGCTTTTGAAAAAAACATATATTTAGTTTTAGAAATATTTAAAACAAGATTGTTTTCAGTGACCCATTGTAGGAGAATATCTAAATCTCTTTGCCTGTCTAACATAACGTAGATAGTTACATAATATTAATACATATTTGAGTGATTGGATGTTCCAAATTAAAATGTAAATACTGTAAGACTGTTTACTTTTTGCTATTTGTTTTACGACGCAAGACACAGATAGGTCTTATGGCTACGATGGGATAGGAAATGCCTAGGAGTGGGAATGAAACAGCCGTGACCTTAATTAAGGTACAGCCCCAGCATTTGCCTGGTGTAAAAATGGGAAACCACGGAAAAACATCTTCAGGGCTGCCAACAGTGGGGTTAGAACTCACCATCTCCAGGATGCAAACTCACAGTCGCGCGCCCCTAACCGCACGGCCAACTCGCCTGGTAAACTGTTTATTTGAATGATAAATCTCCATTAATATCAGCATATTTGTATCAATTACATCAGAGTGACCCTATCTTCCATTCTATCATATAGTGTCGTGCGCGAGCAGTGTTTGGATTAGCATGGAATCGCATGCGAGCGCTTGATTCTGCATAACGTCACAAAACAGTATGGCACTCCACACCAACAGAGTGGTAAGCCCCACTGTTACGTGATTATGAACGTGCAGTAGGACACTGGGAGTCAAAATACTTTGTTACGCCTTGTTCGTGATAAGTAGAGACCGGGAGTTAGGCAAAATGCCTTATTTTTAATCTGGGTGGATATATCGAAGTGTCACAGAAAGACAAACATATTTCCATACGTTTGGAAACGGTAGGATGAGTTATTTGACAGAAAGGTAGAAGGAAGACGACCCGTGGGAAGGCCACGAAGGAAATGGATAGATTTAGTTAAGAGCGATGTAATGCTGAAAGGTCATGACTGGGACAAGTTGGTGGAGGAAGAATGGTACAAGGACAGGATGAGATGGAGGAGGCTCATATACCACACCCGGGAAACTGGAGATGGTTTAGGATGATGATGATGAGTTATTATTTTACCTTTTTTAGCTTCCGTAGCCTATTTGATAGTTTCATGCCTTTTTTAAGTTGTTGTTTATATTTTCTGCTGTTATTTATGTATTGAAAGTAATCAATGGAAAGGAAAAAAAATATAATTCCAATGAACTGTATTAATCATAATGAAAAATTTAATTTTAACTTAATAGATAAATAATACCAGAAAGATGGACAGTGGCGAATAATACCTAACAAAGTCATGTACAAAGAGCTAGAACCCGTTACAGATACTATGCATAAGAGGAGACTGGGATTCTTTGGACATATCATGAGGATGCAGGGTTCGAGACTTCTGAAACAACTAGTACAACACAATCTCATCTCAAAAAATACCACAACAGAATGTAAATGGATCAGAGTAATAAGAGAGGATCTGAAGGAAATAGGCCTTACAACAGAAGATACCAGAAATGAGATAAAATTGACAACAAAACTCAAGAATACAAACCTCCGCTTTACCCTTACGTGAAGGAAACCAACAACACGCATATTTTCAACCGAGGGAAGGGCACGAAGATCGGAGCGTCTGACGAAGTATTCGGAGGACCGCAAAGCCCGAACAATCCCTTCAAAGTGACCTGAACGATGGACTGACTAAAGTGATCCTATGCGGTCATAAAACAAGAATAAGAAAAAAATAAAAAGTAACAATTACATAATTTTTATAGCATACAAATCTCTACTGAAAACTCCACAGGAGGCTTGCCATGTCCTGTCCTTGCTACGTAAAATCAAGTGCTGGTCGTGATTATTGTTTTAAGAGGAAAAACGACTCTGTAACCACCCTGTACTAACACTAATCAGAAGGAAAATGGAAGGTGTCCGATACTTCGAAAAATGAAGGTATCGGCAAAAGAAAGGATTTTTTAAAAATTTGCTTCACGTCACACCGACACAGATCGGTCTTTTGGCAAGGATGGAATAGGAAAGGCTTAGGAGTGGGAAGGAAGCGGTCGTGGTCTTAATTAAGGTACAGCCCCAGCATTTGCCTGGTGTGAAAATGGGAAACCATGGAAAACCATCTTCAGGGCTGCGGACAGTGGGGATCGAACCCACTATCTTCTGGATGCAAGCTCACAGCTGAGCGCCCGTAACTGCACGGCCAACTCGCCTGGTCAAAAGAAAGGAAAGGACCACGAAGAGCGCAAAATGAAAGATTCCCTAAGCCTCGCAAATCTAATACCTTCGAGGTCAGAAGAGAACAATAATTGACCAAAGGAGGTCAGACAGGAAAGGTAAGAGCGAGGAACGTGACACAAGTAAGCGGAAGCAACGCCAGACTCAGCTGGGAGAACCGTGGTCACCAACCCACACCCCCAAGTTGAGAGGCCCTGGCCCTCCTTTTAGTTGCTCCATCTTACGTCAGACAGGGGATACCGTTGGCGTTATTCTATCATCCCCACCCACAAGGGGATGTAAAATTAAGTACTAAAATGTGATGCAGATGTTTGTTACGTAGCTTACGTTCTAGGCATCTTTATTATTTTAGTGCCCATTTTTGTCATTATAAATGCCTATTTTAATTATTTTACTGCCTAGTTCCTAAATGCTAAGTGCCTATTTGCCTGCCTATTTTAGCAAAAATAAATGCCCGAACTTCCGGGCTCTACTTATAACACTCAAATAGTTCAATTTTGCAGTTAATATTTATCTGTCTGATATGACTATTAATGCCATGAGGGGGTAAATTGAAATATTGTTTACGCCCTGCCACCTGGCTGACGAAAATTTCTGGGGAGAACGCTGACAGTTAAAGATATTAATGTGATTGCCATTCTCTTTTCCTGAAATCAGAACATGGGCAGTTCATGGAAACTGCAGTGAAGCCTTTATGCATCTCGGACAGTAATGTTGATAGTGAGCAGTCATTTTCAACATATCGTAATATAATACTGTCTGAGAGGAGAACAGCTCTGATTTCTAGTATGGAATCAGGGTATCCCTATCTTTTTTTCCAGGCAGATGTGTAAATAATGTACATAGGCTGGGCCCTACTTGTTAAAAGTGCCGAGACACTTGGCCAAGAGAGATACAGATAACCAAACCAAGCTTAATCGAGTAGATAAATGATGTGGGGTCTCTGTTCCATAGTAAATGAGACTTGGTAATAGAACCCTTGTCCAGGAAGTTTCAAGACTGAGGCTGTACCTGACTGTCAGCTGCGTTAACGTGCTATGACTGTGGAGCCAGGCTCTGCATTCAAGAGATAAGTAAGTTCAAACCACATCATTGTCTGTCCTGAGAATGGTCTGTAGTTTCCCATTTTCGCATCAAGGCAAGTGTTGAGACAGTTCCTATTCAGAGGCCACAGCCGCTTCCCTCCATCTCCTTACCCAATTTCATTCACAATCATTCAGTTCACCTTCATTAGCTCCTCACCAGAAGGGTGTCTGGCTGTAAAAACATGCCGTATAATTTCATCTCACCTCATCCCCAGCCTCTTATCACGAAATGGGACCAAGGGGTCAGCAGATAGTACGGTACTCTGTAACCTCGAACCGATCCTTAGCTGTGATTCTGCCAACTGGTAGCAGAAGCCTGTCCACTGCCTAGTGATAGTGCATGGATGTGAGAATCGAGCAGCGTGTGGACATAAAATTCTATGTGAAGTTACGAAAACCAGCCACGGAAACCTAAAACCTTATCCAGCATCCTTCCTGCCATTCACAAAACCGTGCTCCTGATCACTGTCCACCGTAAGCCTACTGGAAGAGGTTTCTGTGGCTGTGCTATGTGCACATTACAGGTACATGAATGAATCATTGTGGTATGACCTTCATTGAAAAGTGTCAAGTTACCAGTAACTCAGCATCCAAATATAACATTTGGAGGCCTAATATCATTCCAGTGGAGCACGCTCTGCCGTACATGAGTAGAACACACACTGAATCCATCCATTTTCAGATCTCAATGACAGGCGTGTGAGCCATTCTGCCACAAAGACAACACATTCTTGGCTGTAAGAAGCGCAGAACATTTAATTTTTGTAGCATGCCTCTGCTACACAGTTTATTAGATCGTTCATTTAGGATTCTACCACTATAAGATCACTTCACGCAAACAAATAACTTGATAATCTTAGCAGTACATGTATTATATTGCCAAACAAAAAACAGCTGCTTGAAGAAGGGTCCATTTTCATAATTATTTTTCATGTAACTGACATACAGATATCAAGTTTTGGACACTTGAGTACGGCGTGCTGATGAATTATAAAGAGCTGGTGGACCATTCTATTCAGTGTGCGAGGAGGGAGAAATAAGAGAAAACTAAAAAAAAAGGACAAGTACGAACTCCACATCTTCATACGCTGCCGTCTTCAAATAAACAGGCTCTCTCCTTACCAATCCCAGTTCTTATACATTCATTTCTTCTCACACCCCAACGAGCTCGTTTCTGCTTTCCAGAAACACAAGACAATCAAGAGAAAGAAACGGGGATCAATGAAAGCCTTTTGCTCTTCAACACTGCCACATTCTACGTTATCAACGCTATGAAACAAGTGATAGAAGAAATTATAATATGCAGAATAACAACTAGAAAAATGGGCACACGAAAATAAAGTGAATATTGGAAGACAGAATTATCTTCAAGAACAAACCATTTTGAACAGTAACATCTTTCAAGTTCATTGGCGACTTTTAGGATCCACGTTAAAGCAGAGCAGCTACAGCCACCAAAGCAATCTTTGACATCAAAACACTACATACACCAATGCATCCCTCTGAAGCAAAGATTACTAACTTATGGAATAGAAATATTCTGGGAAAAACTGCCCGTGAGTGACTTCCGCACTATAAGGCTGTCTTGAAATATGCCCTAGGAATATCCAAATACTCTCACTCCATACCAGCTTGTGAGATGGCACGAGAAACCTTGCTATTAGAAGATTTACAGCCAACTGGAAGAAACAGCTTGAAGAAAGGGAAAGGAAAATAAGGGAGATGTAACTGGAATTCATCGCAACGTAGCCCATGAAACAAATCATGGTCTGGCACAACACTATATGAACTCGCTAGCCGTGCATGGATACCACCATGACCTCTGCAACTTACAATGTTTGCACGAACCGAATGAGAGCAGTATCTGTGAAATGTGTGATCAGTTTTGTGACCAATACCATGTGCTAAAATAGGACAGATCATTAACTGAACTCTGCATTAACTCACAATGTAACGTTGTGTAGTTGCACATTTTGTGTGCAATGTTCAACAGAATATATTCAATATTTTATTTATTTACATAGTTTACGCCCACATTGGAGCACTTAAATCAAACCCAAATACATTTATGTTAACAAAGAATTAACTGAAGATTTAGCTTGCATCATCTTCCTTTCTCAAAATCTCTTCATTCTGGCTGACCTGGCTGCCTTTCTTCATCAGATATGACATATTGTTTGTGTTGTACAGTTTTTAATGACAATCTTATTTGTTTGTTCTTGAGAATCCTTTTTTCTTCTCTATTTTCAATTTGCTTCATTGTAATATCCAGCTCTTCTAAATCATTCTGAACTTCTTTAAACCAATTATTTTTTGTTTTACTTTTCCAAAAGTAATTAAATAGTTGTTTTATTATCCTATTATCATTTAATCTAGAAAGATGACCAAAAAAAAAGCAATTCTTCTTTTTCTCATCGTATCTATTATAGATTCACTTTCCCTATAAAGACGTACTCCACAAATTCATCATTCATCAATCCATATTTCATTAATCATCCTTCCAGATCACATCTGGAATGGTAAACCCTGACTATGGTCAGAAACATTGATCTTTGATCAGATAATCAGCCAAATATATTCAATATATAAAATGAAAAAAAAAAAAAAAAGATCCAGATCGAATCAAATACTGAAAGATAGGAACATCCATGATCCAGATGATTGTGTGGAGAATATTGCAAAAGACACCATGTAGCCTACAGTTGAACAAGAAAGGATATAACATACAGCTGCATGCAGAAAAAGACACCTAGTGAGCCATCATTGTAACTCTTGCATATTTGTGCACATTTAATCTATTATTATTATTGTTAAGAATCTCAACTTACATAGAAGTGCTGCTGATTAAAATAATAAACACAGACCAAAAAAATCCAAGGCAAAAGAAATGTACTTCAAAAGAGTAAAAAAAAACTCCTTTTATATTCAAAATAGGCCTAATTATGATGTGAAGCAGCAACTCATAAATATTAGACGGCTTGTGATTGCATATTGTACTCTCATGCTAAGAAAGATCTGAAGTACCATAACTTATCAGGAAACAAATTTTCCAACAATCGACACCGTGTTGAATCTCAATACCTTAACCACAGCAGCTGAAAATAAGAAGAATCATTTTTCTTTTTTAAAAAGGTCAATATCTCCTCTTTTTGCAAACCATTTAACAAACTCAGGTCCATTTACAAGATATTTTAAAAAAAAACTATATTTTGCAAACTAGGAGGCCGCAACCTCGCTATGTGCACTTATTGTTCATTTTCATCATTTGTTTTTCATTTCTTTTCTTCTTAGGTTAACACAGTCTTAAGTTTCAATTATGTTTTGTATTAACCCCTATTTCACTGTATTTTATCGCAGCGAGTTGTTTTTTGCTCCACATGATGATGTAAATATTGTATATTGTTGCCAATTTTGTTTCCGTCATGTCTCTCTTTTGTTTTTTCGTTTGTTCCTTCATATATGCTTTTTGGCATATTTTAGCTTGTAGTATGTAAACTATTTCAACCCCTCCCCCTTTTTTTCACTGAAGATGGCTCAAACGAGCCGAAACATGTTTGAATTTAATTACTCCATCTAATGATGGAATATATGATGTATTGAATAGGAGGATACACTCAATTTTCTACTTTTGCAAAGTAAACTCATGTCCTCGCATTCCTAGAGGTGTTACAGTTATTTTCAGGCACTCCCCAATGGAGTGGAGCTAAATATATTTCTAATCACACACCAGTCCTCTAACCAACCTTAAATCTCTGGCAGTACCAAGAATCGATCCTGGGACCCCCAGAACTGCAGGTAATAGTGCCATCCGTCACACTACAAAGACTTGACACAACAAAATTTATGTGGCTTGGAACACATTGCATACATGCAGTACAGTGAGTCACAATGAAAGTCATTCCTGACCGAAATTTATTTGTTTCATTATGAACAGAAAGTTGGGTGATTATATTTGTGATATTTTTAAGTGCAATGTTAACGAGTATATCATGCAGTATTATGTCATTACTAGGGCCCGGATTTATATGCACTAAAAAACCTGAAAATATGCATGCAAATATGCACTAAAAAGTTAGAATATATGCACGGAAAATAAGGAATTATGCACTTAAAAACATGCAATTTTATTCACTTACCTATTTACAGGTATCATTTATTGCAAAAAGAAGCATCACAATAGGTAACTAGTAGTCTTTCAATGTTTTCTGGAGACAAACTATGTCTGTTGTCCGTCAAAATGAGTTTATAGGCTGAAAATGATCGTTCTACAACTGACGTAATTGGACAGTACTTATACATGGGCACCAACTTTTCGGAGCATACATCTGGCAAGGATACCCTAGTTCCACTCAAGTATTGACTAATTAACTTAATCTTCTTCAGTCCTGGGTTCGAATTCAACACATTTTCTAATTTGCATTTAATCTTCTCTCCAATTTCGCCTGGAGCGTAATTCAACGAAGATGCACCTTTTTCAACGAGATCAAGTGATTCATGGAGGGGAGGACCAGAAGATTCTAAGCTCTCAATGGCTTTTGGAAGTCTAGAAAAATGTGCATGAATTAAATTCACATCTTGATAAACAGTAGCGGTTTCAAACACAACTTTTGTATTACGGACACACGCAATATGTTCATCTTCATAACCACTTCTTTCACTTCATTAAAATGTTCCTGATAAAATGATACTGCAGATAACCATGTCCCCCACCTAGTCAGGACAGGTTCAGGTGGCAAAGGAACTTCAGGTAGACAATCTTTGTAGAACTGGACACGAGCTGGTGCTTTCAGAAACAGTTTCTTCCCACATCCAATTAAATTGTTAACAGCTGGAAACTGTGCGCGTATTTCTTCTGCAATGCGGTGTAATCCGTGCGCTAAACAGGTTACGTGTATGAATTTTGGATAAAATACTTGGAGGGCCTTTGCTGCTTTCAACATATACGAAGCTGCATCTGTGAGCAGTACAAGCACTTTACAACAATTAGTCTCAATTTCAGATGGCCACAATAGTCGCAGAGAATCATTTACAAATCTTGCTATTGTGCTATGGTTGGTTTTCTCTAGTATTTTACAAGCAAGAAGATGTGGCTTACCGGGTTCGTCTGGATGTAATTTACCAACCACAAAATTTGCTATGTAACGGCCACACGAATCCGTTGTCTCATCCACCGATATCCAGACACAGTTCCTTCCGATATCAGAACGGATCAATTCCAGTGTAGATTCATATAGCGGAGGTAGGCAATTTTTCCTAAGAGTTGATTCATCTGGTATTTTTTGATTTACACAATATTTCTTGAGAAATGATCGCAGAACTGGATTGTTTAATTTATTCCATGGAATGTTGCTGCATACGAAAGCCCTGCAAAGATCATTTGAAAATGTGTTAAGACTACAGGACTTGGGCTTTACCTGTGTAAGAAGTAGTTGTTGTGGTGTGCTGTTCTTCTCCTCCTTTGCTTTAATATGTGCAGTTGTTTTTGAATGCTGTTCAAGATGAAATTTCTTTTCACATTTCACTTCCTTTGAGCAAACTTGACAGTACACGATGACACCATCTGTTGAATAGTCCCTATTACCCGACACCCACTGATTTGGTAAATCTCTTCTGCTGCTCTTTTCCTTAGGCATTTTTTAAAAACTAACACTTTTAGAAATGAGATGCAGGGCATTAAAGTGGAACTTAACTAGTGAACTGAAGATACTTCTGTCCTGACCAAGTGCCCAGCCCCCTGAGATTATCTGCTGTGGTAGAGAAAGGAATTCAGGGAAGTCCAGCCTGCCTACCCACACCTAAGCTATTTGTTGCCATTGTCAGTTGTGAAAGTAAAATGCCATTACACAGACAGTCGAAAATACCAACTAGCGAGGGATGCACATAAAATAGGCAACTAGCATGGGATGTACAAAACAGATTTATTTTAATTGTAATTGTCCTTAAATTCAGACATTATATACCGGAATATGCTGTCACGTCTAGAATATGCACTAACCCTCAAAATATGTCAAAATATGCAATTGCATATGCGCATATGCATTTTTTAAAAATCCGGGCCCTAGTCATTACTTGTTAGTTACCTTGTCCAAAAATTAACACAAGTATCTGTAATTCTTTGGTATAATGCTGCTGCTCAAGATCACAAGGAAACTCATACAGACCTCTATGGATGGGTATAAACACCATACGTTTCATTGTCAAGTGCAATATGAAACGCAGGAGACAAGTTCAATCTGTCGCCAAGAGTTAAAATTCCAGACCTATTCACGCAAGTTTTATAAGGAGGTGATGTACTAGAAAACATGCAAAACTTACTGAAATTCCTTTTAGAGAAGAGATGTGTCCAGGAACCCACCAGCCTACCCCCAAGAGGTACTTTTACTTTTATAACCTAACGAACAGTAGTGCAAAGCGATGTTCCATTGCCGGAATGGCTACTGACATTGCTACTAGCTGACGTAAAATATGTTGCGACGTCATTCACATCAATGATCAGAAGCACATAAGAGTTATCAACCCATGCGTAAAAAAAGCACACCTAATAAGGTCTGTAAATAAAGCAATGTATAATACAGAAGTACATATCAATAGAATTACACAGCTATTGTATCAACAATGGAGAGATGCACTGCTGTCTCAATCTCGAGGGACTATCCGCCGAGAACAATGTAGTAGGCTTTGCTACTATCCGGCATTCTTAATTAAGTTTTTCACAACTAGCAAGGAAAAGGTATTTCATCTTCTCACCAGTAACCCACATAGAATACGCTACTGTAGTATGGCAAGAAAAAAAGGTCATTTTGGTCTAGGGCCCACTACCCTAACCAATCCAGATCAATAGTCCTGTCCAGGCCCTACCCTAACCAGTGCAGACCAATGGTGTTTGAACAGGAAACTAGAGGCCTAAGGCCGCTTCAAGACACTAACCTATGGGCGATCCCCCTTTGCTTGTCCCCATATCACTGGGCTTGTCCAGGCCCTACCCTAACCAATCCAGACCAATGGTCTAGTTGCTAAGTAGAGATGTTGGCAGCCTTGTGCAGCATGAGATCATGTCATCTGCGAGTCATCTGCGACAAATAAACATAGGACAGTCATACCGCGCATAGATATTGGCGAAGCAAGTGGTAACCCATGGTACTAATGTTGCGTGAACAGGTGAAAAAACTGTAGAAGGTCGGAGAGTAATAAATTTTGCACTGGGATCAAACCTTGCTATACGCAACACCTTTTTCAAGAAATGTGACCTATAAAAGTGGAGGAAAAGAAAGCCAAATAGATTATCTCATGTGTAGGAGACAACATCTAAAGGAAGTACCGAACTGTAAAGAGACTGCGGGAGAACACGTGGCCCCACAACATAGGTTGTTGGTGCTAGAGTGCCAATGGTATAATTGCAGTAAGCCACGTCTAGAAAAGAAAACGATGCCCAAAATTAAGTGGTGGAGATTGGAAGATCCTGCTGTGAGAGATGATTCAAAACCGAAGTCTTGCAGAAATATCAACAAATACAAGGAGTACAGAAGTGGTGCGAAGTGAACAGTGGAGTGATCAAACGACCGGGAGAAGCTGTTCAAGGCAAATCCTCCGGTATAGGTGCACCTAGAGACAAGGAAACATGGTGTGGTATAATTAAGTAAAAGAAGCAATCAAGGCCAAAAGGACTGCCAAGAAGAGCTGGGATCGATCTGGGTCTGATGATGACAGAGAACTTTACAGACAGGCAAATAAAGCCGCTAAATGAGCTGCAGGAAAGGCAAGGTCAACCCCATGGGATGATGTCTACGAGGAGCTGGAAACTACCAAAGGAATAAAGTAGCTTTTCAGGACAGCTAAGGCAAGGGAGAAGGCATCGAAAAATTTCATGCATATCAAGCAGATGAAGAATCGAAAAGGAGTTGTTCTTGAAGATGACAACCAGATTTTTTTTTAAAAAGATGGGAAGAGTATTTCAACCACCTGCTTAATGAGGAAAATGAAAGACTGGTTTGTGAAGATGATGTCCACAATCAGGGTTTAACAACTGAAATTACTGGAGAAATTACAGGAGAATTTAAAACGGAAAAGCAACAGGTCCTGATGAAATTCCAGTTAGAGAAAACATGGGAAAAGAATTTTGACTTCTGGAAAATGATATCTGTAGATGAAAGCAAATTCAATCTCTATGGATCAGATGGAAAAACTAATGTCTGGAGAAAAACAAATGAAGAGCTAAACCCAACAAATATGCGTCGAAGTGAATACGATGGCGGAGGTGTTAAGTGTCTGGGGGTGTATGGCAGCTAGTGGGATACGGAAGTTGACTTTCATTGATGGGATTAACGGATAAAAATGCCTATATGAACATTCTGAAAAACAATTTGCTTGTTAGTGCTCAAAAACTTGGAATACATGACCAATACAAGTATTATCAGGATAAAGACTCCAAGCACCAAACTCACGTACCCTAATCAGAATGTGATTCCTGTATAACCGTCCAAAGGTGCTGGAAACACCTCCTCAGTCACCAGATTTAAACATTATAGAGAACTTGGGGCATCAGTTAGAAGTCGCAATAAGGACACAAGATTAACAACAAAAATGACCTGAAAACTGCTTTACGCAAAGAATGAGAGAAAATAAGTCCATCATACCGCAAAAAATTGGTACGATCCATGCCTGATCGTTTGAGAGATGTTAAACAAACCAAGGGACATCCAACAAAATACCACAGGATGTACGAGTTACACTGTAATCTCTTTTTGTGTATGTTTGAGGAAACCTTTCTAATTTCCTTTGTAGGGCCTAGATGAAATACACATTATGTTAATTTTGAATACTATACTAGAAAATTTTGTGTTGGTTACAAGAGAGTTAAAACTAGCCTGAAATATTATAAAAGTTATATATTTGTTGGTAAATGTTCAAAGAAATATTTTGGTACGTTTCATTGTGGCTTACTGTATTTGTGCACGCTGTAACAGACTTTCACCTTATTGAAAAATTCTTCGAGGTGAATTTCAAGCAGACAACTTAGTACATATTTAGAAACGCGAGAGAGAATAGTTCAAAAGCATATTTCTGCAGAATAAAGATGACATGTGGCCTGGTCGGGTTATAGATTAGGCGTCACTCTAGGTGCACTAATACGTTTACAATTACAATAGTTATGAATGAGATAACTTAAAAAAACATAAAAATAAAATTACTGCAACGCATAACAAGTTTATCGTCTTATTTTCAACAGTTAATTCACGATAAATGACGAAGTTCTAACCTCGATACGCCTCGTTAACTTATACTTCCCAAGTGAATTCCTAAAAATGCACAGTTCTACAACTTGAAAACTTAAAAAAGAAGATAAATTAATATTGTGTTTCAAGAAACATACCATCAATTATATGCAGAATGAGTTAAATAAATATTATTTTTAACAAAAGGGATCACATCCACCACTATACACCGCAATTGAAGTATCGAATATACGAATATAAGATCGAATAATTCGATTTGATTAAATTGAGATCGAGCAGCACAATTTGAACTATTCGATGGTTCCAACTTGCGATGGATCGAGACAAGATGCGCAAAATTCTCTCATTCTCACGACGTTCGATTTCTCGAAACCCAGGTCGAAGCACACGATACTCGCGTAGGGATATATTTAAAGGGATAAGCAGTGTTTATCGCGAGAAAGTAGTTCAAAAACGTGAAATAGCCTGTGATGTTGCAAAAAATGTCAAATGAAGATCTTTGTCTAATTTCACTTCCCAGTGGTTGGATCTAATCTTGAGCCCTTGAAGATAAAGCTTGATACAACCAGCTACCAATAAATCATCCCTTAGAGTCCAATGCGCAAAATCCAAGATGGTTGAACGTTGATGGTGTTGTGCATTGTACTCGAGCTGAATCCGTAAAGGAACTGAAATTTCTCTTCAATTATTATGTCCGCCTTTCGAGAACGTGTTTGACACATGTCTTGCTGGCATGGCATAGTTAGTTGATAAAAACCGTGTAAAATAGTGCTCAGAATGGACGACAATGTTGAGTTCATGGAATCGGATGGGCCTGTTGCACAAGTGCAACCTAAAATTCTTTCTAGTGCTTCAGTGCAAGATTTCGATAGTAAACAACTGATGGAAGAAACTCAAATGTCCACAGAAGATAAAAATTGTAATCTTACTATAATGTTGACATCGAAAAAAATATCTTCCGAAGAAGAAGAAATGAGAAGCCCTACTTCACAAGTATCATCACATTTAAAAGAAAAATTAAATTTAAAAAGTGGATCAGGTGTCAATGGGATGGTGAATGGTCTGACAGTTGGTATGGATCTTTCTCACACTGCTGATTTTGAATATAATTCACTTTCTAATGGCAAAACTGATTTCTCTAGTCATTGTGATAAGTGTGAGAAGGCCCTCTTCAGCTGTGACAATTCAAGTACCACAGACTCAAAAGTTGTATCTAACCGTGTTAATAGCAACTCGGATAGCTTATGTAGATCTAGTGAAAGCAGTAAAAGTATAGATGAAGTAGGCCCCAATGAATCGTCAGAAAGTGGAGATATAAGATATGTATCTTATAAATCGGAGCTTCAGATGCCTGATATCATGAGACTTATTCAGAAAGATCTTTCAGAGCCATATTCTATATACACCTACAGATATTTTATACATAACTGGCCCAAGTTATGTTTTTTGGTAAGAAATTTTTTGTACTCTTTGGCTGACCTATTTTCCTTAATGTTAATACTAACGATGACAGGGTGGGAGATGATGTAGAAATTCTTACTTACATAGTTTGTGGTGGAGTGTAATCTCTCTGTTCATTGAGCAACTTTAAAATAAATAAAAAAATCTACCTTAAATCACAGACGGGAGAGAGTTGATTACATGCACAGTATGTTTAAAAATCAAAGTTACTTGACTTCTCTCAATATGTATTGTCATTCTTTTTTAAGGAAAGATATTTAACTCGCACTATAGTGAGGTTATGATACTTTTCCAGTCATCATTACAATATTTTATGCCCTAGACATTCATAAACTGAACAAGTAATGCTTAGAGTTACACCATTTACTCCACCTTGCTGTCATGTCTCAAAACTAAGGTAGCACTCTAGGACGAAAGAGCCAGTAATGAATTTTGCAAAGCATGGTGTTGCTCCAATAATTGAACATAGACATAATAACAAAGTTTGAGACACTAACTGATCATAACTGAAACCAGTTCTAACATCATATTCAACATGGGTTCCTGAACAGTGTGGACCAATGGCTGACAAAACTGAACAACCGCTAGCAGAAACTCACTCCCTTGGAGAGGCTCTCTGCTAAACACACCTGACAGTTGTTTTGTCACTAGCCAGGAGATGTGCATCTCGTAGTTCGAAGATTGTGCAGTTGACAATCGTTTGCTGCAAGCAAGTCGATGCGAGCACTGTAAGTGAAGCAATTAAGAACTATCAACAAAAGACAATCTTGCTTGGGTATGTCTCCTGTCTCGTGTGTTCCATTCGTCCTAGAGTTGTACCAAAACTAATTAAATTGTAGTGAAATTAAGATGGAATGAATTTAGGGTTAAGCTTTACCAGCTAGTTCGCATAGGAAGGGTTCAGAATCCAACATGGTGTGGCTCACACATCATCACAGCGAACTACACAAGGCTGCCAGCTTAGGAACTTAGCTTGGGCTAGTGACAAGAACATGACAGAATATGAGATATGCCCAGATAGTCACAATACCATTGGGCTGGGGGCAATGAAAGTAGCTCTGGGAGCATAAGCTCCCACTGTCCTGTAGTATCTCCTAACGATGACAGGGTGGGAGATGATGTAGAAATTCTTACTTGGATAGTTTGTGGTGGAGTGTGATCTCTCTGTTAATAGTTGGTATTCAGTTGTGACAAGACCACAGGATAGTTAGCCCTATGTTGCAGATTGTGCAACTACATCCACCACATGCCATGACACATCACTTTCAAACTCTGCAGTTTCATTATTTTCACAAAATTTGGTAGCAGTGGACCACACATGATGCAAACTTTATCGGAAACGAGAAGAACAGCCCTGCAGCCAATTGGAACACAGGAAAATGGCTGTATTTCAGAGATTGACTTATTGTCTGTTTTCATTTTTCTGTATAAGGAAGAATAATTTGTACAGTTGGCTTGAAATTATACCGAAACAGATAGGTCTTATGGCGACGATGGGATAAGAAAGGGATAAGAGTTGGAAATAAATGGCCATGGCCTTAATTAAGGTACAGTCCGAGCATTTGCCTGGTGTGAAACTGGGAAACTACGGATATAAGTAAGAATATTATTGGCACACTTTTTCTGGATAGATTTTCACCCTAGTGCTGAATCGGTAGACCTCGGCAGTCGTCGAGATTCGTATTGGCAACCTTTGAAATACAAACTACTGTATGCATCGCTGTGCGACATCTGGCATACACTTTATGTACTAGTAATGTTGTTTTTTACACAGTAAAGCCAAACTATAGAATTCATGCTAGGAACAAGATTCGCATCGAGAAATGTTATGTATTGTTACATAATGTGTTTGTGACACAGTTGTTGGCTTAGGATAATGACCGTTTAGAAATATCTTATCGATCGATCATATTATCGATTCAATTCAGATTTCATTTCCATTCAGTTTGGCAGTACTACCAGAACCGGGAGGGCTCACTCCTCACCCCCGTTCACAAATCTGTCCAGAAAAGTGCGCCGATAATACTTTTAGGGGTGAACCTCGCTTCTCGTCTACTTTTGGTATAATTTCACATAAATTTTGCCTGATTTTCACCTTCCTAAAAATGTACACTAGCTAGTAAAGTGTAACCAAATTCAGTAGTTGTGAAATAAGTATACCTCAGTCTGGCCGCCCACCAGGGGAAATATTAATGTACAATGGGGTGTGTTACAAATGAAGAGCTGTGTGCAGTTTCACTTGCCTCCAACTTACTGTTTGAGGTCGGATTGAATTAACTCTTTCATGCCCAGGACATCCGGCTCCATGGCTAATTGGTTAGCATGGTGGCCTTTGGTCCAAGGGGTCTGAAGGTTGATTCCCGGCGGGGTCGGGGATTTTAACTTTCATTGGTTAATTCTCTGGCTCGAGGGTTGGTTGTTTATGACATCTTTAGCATTATCATCCATCCTAGGTGGGGTTCCATCCTCACAGAACCGCAGGTCGCCTTGAAAGACCTGCACTAGGCCCCTCCGGAAGCCACATGCCATTATTGTGCCCGGGATGTTAAGAAGTAAAAATACTGTTCAAGGGTAGTGCTTTAATAATATAAAGAGAATTTTACAGGTATGTGATTTGTGTTCAGAAGTATAATAGAAATGAATATTTTTAGTGTATAACTTTATTCTCTTCTAACTGTGCAAATGTGGGTAGTTCTTCAAGAGATGTGGAAGTCTCTTTTCTGTCTTTCCAATGCACAAAGGAACTTAACACACACAGCAGATCCATTCTGCATGACTTGGTTCTTCTTTGTGCTATGCTCCTTGTAGACATTTGTAACTGGTGAGCAGATCTCTTGAAGCATGTTGGTTTGAGACAGGCTTCATTTTCTTAATGCCACTACTAGAACTACAAATGTCATCTAAAGCCTTTCAGGCTAATTTTAGGTTGTTTCACTTGGACTGATGTTCTTTCTCACTAATCATACAAATGTAAATCGATAAATGTACCTAGGTAGTATCTCAAGGTTGAAAAATTATGACACAAATTCTTTATGGAACAAGAAAAGAGACGTTAAAGCCAAATTGGAAGATAATCAGTTTGGCTTCAAAAGAAATGTAGGAAAATGTGAAGCAATCCTGTCTTTACGTCTGATCTTAAGGATCGAATTAAGGACGACAAACTCATGAACATGGAATTTGAAGATCTAGAAAAGGCATTAGACAATGTTGTTTGAACCATGCTATTTGAGATTGTGAGGGTGATAGGGATCAGATACGGAGAAAAAACAGTCAGTCTGCAGTAATAAGAATTGAGGGTTATGAAAAGGAAGCAGCAATCCAGAACGGGTTGAGACAAGGCTGCATTTTATCCCCTCTCCTTTTCAATGTTTAAGAACAGGCAGGAAAAAAAATCAAAAGGGAAATACAATCCAAGGAGAGGAAATCAAAACTCTGAGATTTGCCGGCAATAGTTATTTTATCAGAGTGTGCAGCAGATTGGGGGAAATTGCTGAATGGTATGAACAGAGGAGAAGGAGAAGGAGTAGGCCTACAAGAAACAAATGTAACGGAGAACAGTCAGGTGATGCAGAAAATATTAGATTAGGAAATGAACTCTTAAAAAATAGATGAATATTGTTACTCGGGTTGTAGAATAATTAACGATGAGAGAAGCAAGGACATTAAAAAGCAGACTCGCACAAGACCTTTCTTAAGAAAAGAAATTTGCTCACTTCGAACAGCGATATAGGAATTAGAAAGATGTTTATGAAGACTTTTCGTTTTGAGCATGGCATTGTATGGAAGTGAAACATGGACGATAACTAGCCCAGCAAGAAATGTAGTGTTGCAGATGAATGCTGAAGGTGAGATGGGTAGAACGACGCATGAATGAAAAAATACTGAATTGAATTGGTGAGAAGAAATCGATTTGGCAAACTTGGACCAGGTTTTTGAGGGAAGTATAGTTGGTAAGAACAGGGTAGGGGTAGGGCATGAATGAGACAAACAGATTAGAGTGGGTGTAGGATGTGGTAATTATGTAGAAATGAAAAGGTTGTCACATGATAAGGTGGTGTGGAGATCTGCATCAAACCAGTTTATGGACTTGATGACCAGCAACTGGTTGATTGGCTATATTTAGTGAGAACATGCATGCATTTACACTACTGCATTTATCTAAAATCTAGAGTAGAAATTGGCTATTTATATTAGCCTATGAAGTTGCCAAGCTCCTATCATCTATGAAGCAATACTGAACAGACTCACATTGGAACAAAAGACTACTTCTGTCATCTGTTGGTGGCTTGAAAATCTACTTGAAACAGGATTCTTCAGTGGTAAGAGGCTGCCAAACAGTGGCACATAAACATATTAAACCATTAAGAGCTGGTGGCACAACAAATAGTTATGAAATAACACAGTTTATTCATATCGAGACAAGCTCTTTTTTTTCTTTTTTTGACACAATAAGAGGCTGGGTATATGTCTTGTATCAATATACTCTTGCTTTTTAAATTATTTTTAGAACTTCCTAATTGTGTTTATAAGTATTAATAATCTGACTTCTTCCTGGCCTTTTCCCAATTTTCTGGGATTGGCACTTTGTATGGATGCGGCCTTGAGGGATTTATTCACTGCTGCGTATTTCTGTGGTCGTTTGTTGTATGTAGATTTGTATTAAGATGAATACAAACACCTAGCCCCTGATCTAGAGGAAGATGAATACGAACACCTAGCTGTTGAGCTAGATGAATTGAATCTGGGGCTTCTGAACCGAAGGCAGTACGCTGACCAGCCATGGAGCTGGACTACGCTTATAATATGACTGAAAGGAAATATTACACTTTGAGGTAAATATGTTAAGGAATTAAAATTAGGAGAATGATGGCTAATGACCTTCTTTATTGGTCAGCAGTGGACTATATAAAATTCAATGTTTCTGGCAAGTCTTTCCCATAACTTTGTGTATTCATTTCTTCTCTTTCTCTCTTCAGATACTACAGAATCAGTTGGGCCTACTCTTTGGTTGCTTCTCCTGGAAACATTTGGAGGCTGTCATTTCTATTCCTGAGCTCCTTCCTGTTGTGGAACAACTCTGCTGTGATTCCAATCTCTTCTGTATCCTCCTTGAGCTCCTCCACCCACTTTGTGGTCGCCTTTAATCCTGCAATATATTCAAAGATCCTTTTGGTCAATTGGATTTTGTCCACTCTCACTAGATGTTCATAGAATTTCAGCCTTTGTTTCTGCATTGTATCCTTGACGTTTTTCAGTATACAGTACTTGTAAAATTTATCCCTTTCCTTCCATGACCCATCTCTGTTTTTCTGTGGTCCTAGAATTTTCCTTTCTTTTTTCTCATGTTATTGCAATCCCCCTTTGTTATTTAGTATGAGACACTCAGGGTTTTACTACTGTGTATGGTTTTTGCCTTGTAGGATATTGCTCATTTATGATACTTGTTCTTTTTATTATTATTATGCTTATTATTAACAAATGCATGGCAATTGGGAAATATCCCGGTGGCAATGATCACTTACAATAGTTCATCCATGGAAAGAAAATATTACAAGAAATACTACTAGATTAACATAGCCTATGTAAATCCAGCATCATATACTAATTCATGCACAACTTAAGTATTTCCAATGCTTAACACTATGGCTTACTATACTATAGGTTCAGCTTACTACTAGCGTAACATCACAACACCGTCTTATACAAATTCTCGCGAACCTTGTTCATTGATAAGCCAATTTCCGTTTTAAACTCTTTCCTTGCTGGTCTCTTCATCCAGTTCATTTGGATGGGTCCGTTTTCCAGTTATTTTTGAACTTTCCTGCTCTTGTAATCTTATTGTATATGAACATTAATGTTTCTGCATATTTATTTTGGTCAACATCAAATCGACAGTGGTACAAATTGACAGCACCCACTGATTAAGTGTTGCATTCCAGAATTTATTGCAAATGAATGTTCTCTAAATTCATGGCTAAAGAATAATTTCATTTTTGAAGTAAATTTAGGAAGTTGGATAAACCTGGCTGTATAATTTCATTTCACACAGTCGCCTCACTTATCTTTTCCTATTGCATTGTGCATCTGTCACACAAATTGTGGTAGTGTGGATTTCAACATTTCTATTTCTCCTGTCATGCTCTTTTTATTCACTTGTCACATGCTTGTTCCTTTCCGTTACATATTTGACCAATTAGCTTACGTTTCTCCTTTTGTATTTGCCTGTGTTCCATCTCCTTTTTTAATTTTCCTCTCTGTTCATCCAGCTTTCTTCTTGCCCTAAACTTCCCGCATCTAGACTGAAGATCTGTCAGTATGGCTCTTTAGTGAGTGTTGATGCCTACCCTCTTGATGAAGCTGAGAAGCAGAAACTAACTCGTCGGGCGGGGATTGTGATTGAAAAGGATAAATCCGATATATTTGAAGATGACAATGTATGAAGATATGGAGATTGCCGTAATCCTTTAGTGTTTTCTTGTTTATCCTCGTCTACTTTTCTATTTCTCCTTCTTGATCCATCGTCGTGGTTATCCTATTGTGTGCTCCTATTCATTTTCCTATCTTTGTATACACGAGTAGATTTTATATTATAGTTTCCATACTTTGGTCATTTCATATCACCCTTTGTGGGATAAATTTATTTTCGTTGCTCAGACTCTTATATTAATGAAGATAGCACCAAAACAAGAAGTTAATAATGTATTGTTATTACGGTTACAACACACATTAGTGTTAGTGAAATTTCATGCTAATTTCTATTTTAAACACAAGATCATGATGGTTTTAAGGTAAATCTAGAGTAAAATTCAGTGACCGTTGGTAAATATTATTATTATTAAAACATCAAAATATATATGTACATGCCCTCAACTATATCACCGCAGGCATGACTTCAGTGGCATTGTGCTGACATGTTGAGGTCAAGGGCTGAAACTAGTGAATGTTGAGTTTTATGTCTGTGAAGTCTGAATATCTTTGTCCATGATTGGCACGGAAAGCCAAAAATGGAGGTGAAAAGTATACAAATGCTTTATTTCACAAAAAAATAACATGACCCTGAACCAATAATAATATTAATTAAGTAATTATGGGCCCAAGTCTACAACACATCGTAATGCAGTGTTGTAATATGTTCTTCTTACAAATAAGGAGTATCTATAATGAATGAAGGCAAAGAACTTCTATAAACAAAAGACTTCATAAAGCACAGTGGCTAAATAAAGTTGTGTGCGATGTACATACAGTATATATGTTTTAATATTATTATTTATTATGGGTCACCAGATTTTACTCTTGATTTACCTTAAAACAGAAATTAGCATGAAACTTCATTAACACTAATGTGTGCCAGAACCTATTATTACTTTTCTTTTACATAATCTGTTTGAACTTCCTTCAACAGGCGATGCATGAAAATGAATGTGTCGGAGCAATCGTTTGCAAACTGGATGTGCATCGGAAAGTTGTTAAACGAGGATATATTGCGATGTTAGCTGTTGATGAGAAATACAGGAAAAGGAAAATCGGTAAGTTGTCATTACAGTAATCAATATTGATGACCTCCTGAATAGTATTCTTGGAGTTGATTTGATAAAAATTAAAATCATATTTGATGTTCTTGTCAAAATGTTTAATATATTTTTGAAAAAAAAAGTCAAGTCTTGTGATCTCAACATTTTTACCTTTTATTCACAAGGTTCAGTTGTGAATGTTATTTGCATAATTTCACACATCTCTGCCATTGACAGAGACTAAGTGTATGAGTAGTATACTGTGGAACCTCGATATCTCGAATCGCCTCGCGAGCTAAATTTTATTTCAAGTTATCGAAATTTCGAGATATAAAAAACACAGTTTTTGAGCATGTGTAACACATAATTGAGTCATGTGTATGTACAGACTTATACTGAACACAGTATTTGTAACAGTATTTAAAAATATACAAACAAATTTGTATTTTACAGCATCACTTTAATTATAACCATTATTATAATAACTTATTAGAAGACAGAAAAGACAGAATACAGTACATACAGAAGTGAAACAAGAAACATACCTCTGTTAACTGCTTTGGAAAAATTCGTTAGTCTCTTCTGTTTTGTTATTGTTAACCTTCTTTTTTTCCACATACTTTTCAACAACATTTATTGCTGTGAGAACCTTGATCATTAACATTCGACTGACTCTGTATGTACAATAGCCACTGCACTTAACACCTGGTCTTCTGATGGTACAGAAGAAGGCAGCTCCAACTCTTCTTCTTCTTCTTCTTCTTCTTGCTCTGCAGCAGCGTCGACGGTATCCGTAGGAGGTTCGGCCACAATAACATCAGTCCACATTTATGCAAGCCTCAAAATCATCTTCGCAGTTAACAAGTTGCTGATACTCCGCCCATTCTTCAGGAATAGGAGTGACTTCCTCCTCTTCGCGTTCTGAAGCTCCTAAGACACCTTTCAAAAATCCTGCTTTGTGGAAGCAGTTTGTTTCCTGCTCCACATCAGCCCACAATTTACTCAGCATTCTTATCGACTGTAGTATGTCTGTTAATGACTTCTCGGATTCAGTTCCTCTCAGAATTCACTGAACAGCGCTTTTCCTATGGAAATGCTTCAAGAATTTTTTAATCACTCCTTGGTCCATGGGCTGTAGTTTGGATGTTAAGTTCGGTGGCAACAAACCCACGTGCGTTACCTTTTCAGTTCCTGTCCTAATAGCTCCCAGCATCACTGTAACCCTTCCTTTACTTGTTAACTCTTCCTCACAAACCTCAATTGCTGTATTGCACAGTTAATGTTGTACAAAATTCGAGTTACAGAGTATTTTTTGCTCCAAAGGAGTAAACGTTTTCTTCGAGAAATCAAGAAATTCTTGTAATCGAATTTTGACTAATAGAGAGATAAATACACATGGAGAATAGAACAAACGGCCAGGAAATTGAAGTAACTTCCAGATATTGAAAATTCGAGTAATGGAGGTTCGAGATATCGAGGTTCGGCTGTACTATCAAACTACTATTGTCTGGATCCTCGTAAGCTATATGCAGACAGATATTATTGAACAAATATCACTTTCAGCACTACCATATTTTACCATGGCCCCTGGCAATGAACTGAGTCTTTTTCCTGAATTTTAACACATTATTATGCCATAGCAAAACATATTGCATAGCTGATCTTTGTATCATATGAAGGTGCCAGCAATTCAAAATGTAGTGCATATCTAAAGTAATTTAATCATACTAGTCTTACGATAAACATGAAAATTGTATGGAAAAAGCTTTTACATTCAAGTCATACCAATAAGCTTGCTCAAACAATAAAATGAATCATTGAATGTGGCTACATAAGCCACAGATAAACAGAGTTATAATTGAAATACAATATTTACCTATTTAGGAATAGTTTGTTTTAATATGGTAGTCCTCAAAACATTGGACTACACAGTCCAACCTTGCACCACCATCTACTCTCTCTTTTCTGATGCGCTTACCACTTTCCTTCTTACCACTGCCTGAGCAAACCTTGCAATAATGCATAGCATTCACTTTATTGCTTGTTGGAGACACCTTTTCTAGAAAATAGCAAACAAAAACCCTGTCAGCACTTGTAGAGGGAGTAGGTTTAAACGTTTCGTCCTTTAGCTGCTAACCTCAAACTGATCATTCTCACATAATCCACAGGAGAGATCTTTGATTTTGATATTTTTATATAGAATGCTACCATTCGCTATCATCATTGAGCCGGCATGAAGACATGTTTGTACAGTAACACAGCTGACACTGCGACAGATTTGGCACGCGAAGCACGCAGCAAGGAGAAACTACCTTTTTTATTGTTTCAGTTTGAACTTCCCTCTAACTGCTGCATTCTAGTGGACACTAGATAAACTACAGCCTCAAGCAAGAGACGAGGACTTTATGGGAAACATGCGGCTGCATATAAACACACGTGAAAATCACTCCCGTATAATATGCGGGCGCCATCTACAACCAGGAAGGCAGTGCAACTGTATCCTGTACAGGCATAGTGATGAAAGTGTTAAGTATTGACTTTGACCAGCTGTACGCAATCTGCAGATCACATGCAGCCAACTGGAATAGTATTGTCAAACGTTAAATTAAATAATATTTGAATAGGGTTTGTTGATTCAACTACTATTTTGAGTCTGATAACTAGATGGTGCAACTGCAACAACAGCCACCAACCGTCAAGATCTGTGTTCATACGCTAAGAGAATGCCCACCTGTACTGGAAGTGACTGCTCTCTCCTATGCCTAGAAACACCCAGTGCCTCTTTCACCACCTGTATTCTCTCCATCTTTCCTTCATAGTCAGTTTTATTATCTCGTCTGCACTCTTTCTCTGAAATGATATGCACCTTCCTTGAGAGGGCTCTGCTTGATAAACTCTTGTTGAACAAATGGTAAAAGTCACATTAGTCTTACTTATGTGTCCTTGTGAAGCAATAATCTCTCCCATTGGGAGGAACCTATCACACTTCGAGGTTGGGAAAGGAAAATGTTGCCAATATCCCTGCAGTTGACAGGCAGAGTCAAATTTATATATTGTCGTTGCTGGGACAAATCTCCCACGTGATATATTTTTGGAGATGTACTGACCCACAGCACATACATTGTAAAGAGCGAGAATGCCTTGACAATATTCACACGATATTGCACCTTAGATGACAGAACTTTACCGGTCCAAGTTCTAAGCCAAAATATTTCACATAGGAGGTTTTGTCCCGGCAGCAACAATATGCAATACCAGCTGCTAATGGAAAAATGCATTCTTTCACTTATCTCCATGTCTAGCCCTGCATCAGTTCACTTTCCCAGAACTTCAAGCTTCACCCAATTTTTATATTACCTTTGTCTTCTAGTTAGTGCCATTGTCTTGTTTTTCTTCATGCTTATTTTCATTCCATAATAATAATGTTATTGGCTTTACGTCCCACTAATTACTTTTACGATTTTCGGAGACGCCTAGGTGCCAGAATTCAGTCCTGCACGAGTTCTTTTATGTGCCAGTACATCTACCGACACGAGGCTGATGTATTTGAGCACCTTCAAATACCACCGGACCGAGCCAGCATCGAATCTGCCAAGATCGGGTCAGCAGGCCAGCGCCTCAACCATCTGAGCCACTCAGCCCGGATATTTTCATTCCATAATGACCAATATACCCATGTCTAGTAACCTTGTACTTCTCCGTTTGTTCCCCACACCACAAAGAACATCACCTTTAGCTCCCTCTCCCTATATTTTTCCTTTGTCTCCTTCACGGTTTCATTATGAACAAGAATGACAACAGCACACATCCCTGTCTTAGTCCAACTACATTTTGAAACCATTCTGTCCTATCATCAGATTTATTTATTTATTTATTCAGGATCAGCAACAGCATAATGCCGAATTACGAAGATCCGAGCTATGTACAACAGATATGAATCTAAAATGAAAGATATATAAATATTTACAAAGAACACAAATATACACAATCAAAACTGTACAATCATATTTACATAAACAATGATATTAACAAAGAAAAATACATTTACAGTAAATACAGGAGCAGAACTGGAAAGAACAAGAAGGAAAGTTAAGTTATATGATAAATATCATGACAGAAGGAAGGAAACGTTACGAAGATGTCTAGGTTCTTGTTGATAGATAATGTATTAAACATTGCTGGAATACGTATAGAAGGGACCTTTGGGTGAGAGAAAGTCGGGAGTAAGGAATATGGAATAGGGTCTTCATTCTGGTACTACGGGATGGGACGTGGAGGGGGAATAAGGAAGCTAAATCTGGAGACCTAAACAGACCATTAGCTGCTTTGTATAGCAGCTTTAGGTCGGCTACTTTCCTCCGAGCAGAAAGAGTCTGGAGGTTCAGTTTCCCCTAGCACTTGGATAGTGCTTAGGTTCCGACATGCAGGGACCCTGGCTCTGACGATAGCACAGAAAAAAGATTGTACACGGTCAAGGTGGCAGAGGTTTGAAGAAGCAGAAATGGACCAGATTGGAGAGGCGTATTCAACAATAGGTAAGATACAGGAAACGTAGAATGCTCGGAGGGCATTTACATCTGTGATGTCAGAAAACCTGTAGAGTAAACCGAGGAGTGACATAGCACATGAGGTAATCCTGTTTATGTGCGAGACAAACAACAATTTACTGTCAAAATGCACTCCTAAGTTTTTTTGATTGTCAACAAGAGCAATCGGTTGTTTCAGTAGGTGATATTCTTGAAGAACAGGGGATTTATGAAGTGTGAACGAAATGCTGGAACACTTGGAGGGATGAGGTTTAAGACGCCATGTATTACACCAACCTGACAGTGAATCAAGAGCATTTTGCAATTGGATTGTATCTGTAGGAGAATCGATCTGCTTGAAGATTTTACAATCATCTGCAAAGAGAAGGATTTCACATGAATGGTGGGAAACAGTATCGATAAGGTCATCAATAAACAGGGCAAAAAGAAGTGGACCTAGGACACTACCCTGCGGGACACCAGAGAGGGTGGTGGTGGGAGAAGACCTGCATCCATCAAGGACCACGCGCTGTAGTCTTTCACTCAGAAAGCTATTAATTACAGCTAGGAGTCTCCCATGAACGTTAAACCGTTCAGAAGGTTTGTGCGCAAGAAGCGTGTGATCCACGGTATCGAAGGCCTTCGCGATGTCGATATAGCATACATCAAGTTGAGAGCCCGCGTGGATGGCAGACATGGCATGATGGAGGAGGATAGCCAAGTTAGTTACGCAGGAGCTTCCAGGTAGGAAACCATGCTGCTGAGGGGATATATATGGAATTGTGAACGCAAGCAAATGCTGATGGATGATCCTTTCACAAATGATTAATAAAGCAGGTAATATAGAGACCGGGCGATAATTTGCGATATCCGACCTCTGTCCACCTTTAAGAACGGATGTGATATAAGCAAGTTTCCAGGAGCTCAGAAAGTAGCTGACTGAGAAGCACCGATTGAATATCACACTAATAGGGTATGAAAGACTTACTGCTGTATTCCTAAGGAAGATAGGACTGAGACCATCAGGACCAGTGGGTTTATTTTCTGACAAAGACTAAAGTAGGGAGTACACTTCAGATTCAGTGGTACAAATATTACTGAGGCTATGGGAAGTAACAGGTTTGATTTTAGAAAACTCGGCATACTGCACAGGTTTAACAAAATTAGAGGTAAAATATTCATTGAATAATTCAGGTCTATCTGCTCCACTGGCTACAGAATGGTCCCAGGTTACGACTTCCGGTATTCGTTTGTTGTCTCTTCTGTTATTTATAAGTGACCAGAACCTTTTACTGTTGTGTCTTACTTCAAGGCAGGCTCCGTTAATATATTCTGAGTAATCCCGCCTTAATAAATACTTGTGGTGTTTGCGAAGGTCAGAGAATATTTTATAATTTCTCTCGGAGGGCGCGTTCTTCCATTGTTTCCAGGCTACCGATTTTTTTAGTTCAGCACTTTTAGTATCACTCTTCTTCCATGGGGGGAATTTCCTAGACATCGAACGAGTAGGAATGAGATCACGGATCACAGCAAGCGTCCAATCATAAAATAAGTCTACCGCATCTTGAACTTCACCCATTTGCAACAAATACCTTGGTAAAAGGGACAGGGTACGATTCACAGTCTGCTAGTCAACTTTACGCCACACAGGCACAGAGCTCTGAAGGACAGGTCGATGACATCTCGAAGCACGGGGAGGGGTGGGAGTGAAAGTTGCTTCAACGGACTTGTGGTTGGAGTTTAAAATATTTCGTCCCACAGAAACAGATGAGGGCTCGTTATAGGCAAGTACGTAGTCAAGAAGACTATTTCTGCAGGTGTTTTCCAAGACATGCTGTTTGAAGTTTAGTCCAGTAATATAGTGGTCCATATACCATTTGTCCAGGCTATTAGAAGGCTGACCTAATGAAGGGGAAATCCAGGAGACAGACAGATTAAAGTCTCGTAGTATGACAATGTTATCTTTGGAATGAATGGTTTTAAGCACAGAGGAAAGAAAAGCTTCAGAATAGTTGAGACAGGAATGAGGTGGTCTATAGAAACATGCAAATAGATATTTTATGTTATGAAATGTAACTTCAACCCAAACAGCTTCAGTCATTCATCAGGTCGGAGCGTAGGGTCGCTTGCCATTTAGATTTGACAGCGATTAAAACACCTCCTCCCCGGGATCCAGTTCTATGATCGCCCCTGAATAAGGAAAATTCTTTAGAGAGTGGGATTTCAGAGTCTAACACAAAATCCGTCAACCAAGTTTCACTTAAGGCGATAACGTCAAAAGCAGCTAATTCTTGAACATGAAGTTCAGTCTGTAATCTTATTTTTTATGGACCTGATATTTTGACAGTACACAGAGAACTCATTATTCGTTGTTGGCCCAGAGTTAATTTGCACATCACCAGACAGGAGTAACAGTGTTAGTAAGAAATTTAACGGGGAACGGCGCGCATGATAGCGTAATTTCAACGAATCGTGGGTCGATGTTGGGACCGTAAGAAAACAAGACAGGTTAGCCGTCGGTAAGGAAGGAAAATAAAACTTACGATCTGAAGTTAACCAGTCTCCTGCCTGTGAGTTGTACCTGCAGGCGGATCACTCGCAGTAGCAGTTGAAGAAGCCGGCCCCGTCGTGTGTGTAAGCTTGTCACAGCCCGACCACGTGGCGCACAAACACAATCTCATTGATTTCACCATTATATCGTCACAGATCGCCAACTCACTACACTCCACATCACCACTAAATTCTTCGGAAGAAATTCCAACACAATTCGAGACAGCAAATCCTTGATTAACCACACATATTACTAAAGTAGCACAGAGGATATCTACACTGAGACATTCACTCGCCGCCATCTTGCCCCAATGTCTGGACATTACTGCAACAACTGTATATTGCTTGCGCATATTCAATCATTCCTCTTCCAAATCCTTCCTGCTTTATAGATTTCCATACCTTTTTCTCTAGGGATGCTATGGATTGATGACATAGATGTTAGGCCACTAACCCACGCTTTACAAGACCTCCGATTCTGAAACTCCCTATACCTTTCAGACAGATTTTTAGGAAGAGGATGTGTCAGTCATTTCCATTATTTTTGAAAACAAAGACCCTCAATCCATTATCAGGCACGACAGTGCATGTTTGGTGAGTGGTGCACTCAGTAGCGTGCAATGTAATAAGTCGAAGTTTGCCTTATGCTTGTGTTTAATGTGATATGTTCATTTTGTGACTGTTATTAGTGAATTTATACAAGTTCTAATGGCACCCACTGTACATATACCTTGTGTTTGGGTGAAACAGAAGAGAAAGTGGACCTGAACAACGAAAGTGATGGCAATGAAACAAATTAGGTTTACGGAAGTGATCATAACTGTGAAACAGAGTGTCTACACGTTCTGAGAAAGAAGAGGCACTTTCGTTGTTTGACAGCTGTATTCCATTTGTTTTAGGAAAGGATGGAATTACCATCTGGGGCTTCCCTGGTCTCGCTACAAATGTTCAAACCCAGAGATAAAATTTGCAAAGTGTTCCAGGAAAGATGCTGAAAGCAACAGAAGTAAATACTGTGTAAAACGTTTGTTTCCTATTATGCAGGATTATATGTTTGCATTATTTAGTTCGTACTAAGCATACTCCTCTTATCTCAGATATGTTTTAATTTAAGTATTAGTGTTCCTAAATAAAATGTCTGTCCTTTAGTCCCATTTCTTGATGCAAGGTTGGGAATGAGGGGAGACTAATTTGTTTGTTTTACGACCGGATGCCCTTCCTGATGCCACCCTCTGTTGATGAGCTAATGAAGATGAAAAGAATGACGGTGAATGAAATTGGGCGAGCAGGTGGAAGGAATAGGCCGTGGCCTATGAATAGAAACTGTCCCTGCATTTGCTTGGAAGCGTAAACCATAGAAAACCAGGACAACCAACGGTGGGGTTCGAACTCTCGCATCTCCGGAATGCAGAGGTTGGCTCCATAGCAATCCGCTTGGCCATGTTCCTAAATAAATGAATACTCAAATTGACTTATTAAAAATACTTCAATTTTTATATTTCCATACAGGTGAGCGTTGCGCTCACTATAAAGACCTAGCGAGTAATGCTGGGTTAAATAACAAGCATCATCTCCTCATCATGTCTTTTCTGATTCCAGGAATTTCATCACTGTTTCTTGGCCACATTTCCAGTAGCTGTCTCATACTTAAGATGGGGTCTGGTGTTAATTCCATTTGAACACATTCTAAAATATTATATTCTTGTAATTCTATGATCAATTGTTTTATCTTTGCAGCTTCCTTGCTTTGAAACATCTTTTTAGTCCTGTAATTTGCATATTCCTTAATTTTGAAATCCTACTTCCTGTTCTGGCGAATGCTTCCCGAAGAAATATGACCATGTTGCATTAAATATTGGTCCAAAATAAGATGTATCATTTAAATTTTGCAATCTTATGTTTTACAGGTTCGAATCTCGTATTAAAAGCAATCCGAGCCATGGTAGAAGATGATGCTGATGAGGTAGGTTTAGTCTTATTTTTCAGTTTCACATATCAAGTACAATAGAATTTGGTTAATTTGAACATGAAGTGTCCAGGGGGGAAAGGGGGGGGGGGGGGGGGAGGTAATCAAACTAAAATCATTTACCCAAATCTCGAATTCAAATCGACCCATACTTTTTCTTAAAACCCTTTCCCATTTCATTATAACTTCAGCCTGCTGAGCTAGAGTCAGTGTTTTGTACACATCGTGTGTTTTAAACAAAGACATGATGGAAAAACTTGAAAATAGTTCTGAACATAATTTAAGTGAACCAGGCTGGCCTTAATGTTGTACTGAAAAACAAAAGCTGTGTACATTCCCTTATTACTGTAGTTTTGAGTCTGTAGCAAATCCAACCCGTTGTCGCTTAATCCAGTTGCAATTAACGACTGATATTTTACGAAGTGTCCCCATGCTCTACCTTCCAAGCTTTCAGTAGCGAAAAGAAGTCTCATTTCACTTGCGGACAGCTGTCAGTCAACTCCATGTGGAGTTACGGATTTAAGCCTAATTATCGTATTTTCTCTTCTACCAAAACTCAAAATTCGCTAACTAGAAGGCTATGAAGGGAACCTCAGGCAGCCAAGATCTTGAATCTTTTTTTTTTAACTTCGCAACAACTCCAGCACCAGCACGATTCTGCACCATTTTTTTTTTTTTTTTTCCCACCCAGGCAGCATTCCATCATCCTTTAGTTTCACTTTTTGAAAATAAGGGAGTTCTAACATGATACCTTTTACTTAAAATGAAATAATATTCAAATTTAAGACAACATTTTAGCAGTGTGTTGTAGAGGAATGTCAAGGGAACATGAGAAGTTTGAATTATTCACAAATTTGAATTAAAAATGTGCCAGTTAACCAGATTCTAGTATATATTCTTCACTTTTGTTGAAGTCCTCAAATGTGTCTCTTCTTTGACAGGTCGTGTTAGAAACGGAAATCACAAACCGCCCAGCTTTACGTCTATATGAAAACCTTGGCTTTGTTCGGGATAAAAGATTGTTCCGATATTACTTAAACGGCGTCGACGCTCTTCGTCTTAAACTTTGGCTTAGATGAAGAACGGGAAGTGGCAGCAGGTGCAGAGAAATACAACTTACCACAAAGTGAAGTGTGTCGGCTCAAATACAAGACTTCAGCTGTTAACGGGAAAAGTAACTACAAACACTGTACATTCTAAAACAATGTTAAATTGTTAGTTGAGTTACTGTTTTAGTTCTGACCTGATAACTATTAGACTAATGACCCTTGAAGCTCAAATCTTGTACATGAGTAAAAGAGTGCCCTCTAGTTTTGTTTTATAGCAGAAGGAAAAAAAATGAAAGATAATCATTCTAATGGACTAGTTAGTTGTTGTGTCATCTTAGAATGAAGGGAAAAATTGTTACTCTTTGCTTGCTTTTAATGTGGAAAGAAATAAAACCATATGAAAGTGCTTTCTAAAAAATAATGGTTTGATTGAAAATTACATTACACCTAACAAAATTATATGAATTAAACTCATTTTTGGACAAATTACTGAAGCAAGCATATTTAATCATTGTGTATAAAAGTTAAATAAACGGATAATAGAAAACCTTTAACGGTGTTAATAATCCAAACAAATTACTCGCATTTCTCAAGTTCTTAAGTGGATGTGAAAGATTGATGAGAAAAAAATGAACATTTTAATGATGTATTCCTCGGCTTATTTTTCAGTGTTTGATTTCTGTGCGAGATATAGTGGAAACTTGACAGCCTGTAGTAAATCGATGATGGACAATGTTTGACCATTAGTTCATCAGTCGGGTAAAAATGGGAGTATAAGTGCTAAACTAGACCGATCTAATTATTCTGGCTTGTGAAAGCATGGATGATGTACTGTTCAGGGCTGCCAACCTCCAGATACAAAAGTACCATACCTAGTCTTCAAAATTATTTTTTTTTTACCACATTTTCAAAAAAAGCACTTTTAATGAAAATATGTTGTTACTCACTGTCAGGATGTTCTTGAAGATAAGCAGGTGGCATCCTCTTTGGTGTCATCTTCCACGGTTGCACACATATTTTGCTTTTAATATTTCTCCAGTGAGATTCAAGTGTTTACATCCCCCTTGTTCTTCAACATGTTAAACCTTGGGCCTAGTGTTTTTTTTGTGTTAGTATCCTATTTGCACATTTTAGCAAATCTTCACACATACAAGTACGCATGGTGAACCTATTAAACTGTTAGCAACCCGTTACCACACGCATTAAGATCACCTACTTGACGGCAGTGCACGACAGCAGGGCCAGACTGGAATTGACTTGAGGAATTCCCTTTCTAACATGAGGGTCACGAGACTCTACAGCTAGCACCTCCACGAGTTAGATAGATAAGCTTTTTGAAAAATCAAGTTTATGTTTTAGCAGAGTCGTGGCCTACCATTACCACCGCTGAGGATTGCTAAGGAGGGGAATGTCCTCTGCATAGTTTCTGTTCTTTGCATCTGTATCCCTCTAAGCATTGAAATAAGAGAAATCACATGACGAGAATGCATGGGCAATATAAACTGTTTTCACAATTATGTATTTCACGAGTATCATACAACCTAGTATCGTACAGGTTGGCATCCCTGGTACACTTAGACAGGTAAATGGTAACATTTTTCCTCATCCTGCTTAATGTTAATGAATCAAAGACGAGCTCCAGTATGTACATATTCAGCTAGTGTAAGCCAGACAGTACTGTGTATAACAATTCCAGTTGTCTTGCACATCAGAAGGATAAAAACTACTTAAAATTAGTGAAGAGTTAAATCTGTTGAAAGCTGAAAATGTGTAATGTAAGTTTTCACTAAATTACCACATTTCCTGTGATTAAAATGCTGAAAAATAAGCTTATTTATTTTCCACCCCTCCCAAGAAAAAAGGGAACTGCTGTAACTGGTCCAGTCTGCTATTAAGTATTTTAGAATAATTGGAATATGTGGAACAAAATTGGCAAAGTGAGGTTATGGAACATAAAGCCCTATTTAATAAAGCACATTCAAGACAAATTATGAAGGGATTCATTCGTAAGAAACAGAAACAATGATTGCAGCACAAAACCTCGCGTGTAATTTTTAAGCCCTTAACCCTTACCCCTCGAATTAAAGTTCTGTGTTGCCTCTACTACTCGTATTTTAAATGTACATTTTTATCTTATATGACGTGTATTAATCTTTCACGATTTGGGAGATAGCACTTGGTTTTAAATGATGTAGTTAGGCTATGCACGTTTACAGCAAGCTATACGGGAGCAAATAAAAGCAATATGTGGAATTTAAGACGAATTATTTTGCATTATTATTATTATTATTATTACCGTTATCGCATACCGATTGGTTTCTTTAATAATTTAGTGTACAAATTATCGCTAAAAAGCAATTGAAAAACTCTATTCAGTCTCTGTTTTCATACCTCGCGGTAGTATGTTGGCTGAAACCACTGTAAACGGCAATTTCTTGAAATCTGAATCTGTTGATTTATACTTGTGCCAGCCGTCAGCATCAGGTACATGTTGGGTTACGGTACACAAACCGACCATCGTCTGTTCACTGTTAGGCATCGTGAAATGCTATTAGATATATTCATTAGGAGCAGAGGTGCGAAAATACTGAGGTTTTGTGTGTTGCCTGACATATACAACATCTATATGACTAGAAGAGCACATGGCGGCCATGTTTGTTTACTATGTGCGTGATTTGACAGCTGACGGCTACACTGCCATCTAAATAATGGATTTTTGACTGATTGTCGAATAGTATCTGGATTCTACAAAGTTCCACGCGGAACCAAAAGATGGCAGTACAATATAACATCGTGTATTTTGTCGGCTAAGAGACGGCAGACGAGCGGTGGGCGATAAAATGCCGTGTCGGGTCTCCCCCGACATGCGACCGGAACGGGAATATCGTAATGTCGGGCCTCACCCGACAGACGAGTGGTAAAGGTTAAACCATTCTAGGGACATTACTTTCATTTTTCACCACAAAGCTAATATCTTCAATCGTCGCCACTATGGCAAAATAACGAACTAGGGAAACTGTAGTTCTGAAATTTTGGTCTATATTTTATTATTTATATGTCTACCCTCTGACAAAGTCTCACATCTGCAGCTCGTTCTGTATGGCTAACACATACAACCAATCATTAAATATAAAAATTAATTTGACATGAGTAATCACAACTTCTTTCAGCTCTCCTAATTTTTTGACAATTTGCACATTCATTAAGATTAATTATGTCCCCCTCTAGCAAACACCTCTATTTCTTTTTGTAAAATTCCTATGAAATTTGGAAAATAGAGACCAGTGACTTGAAGTAATTAATTCCCATTGGTAAACTGCAGTTCTTTCATATGAATAAACAAACTAAAAAAATATACATATATAAATATGTATACTGACTGAAAAATGTCTTTTGTTTAGTAGCTTTTTGGTAGTATTGAGATTTAAAATTGAAGACGAATGATGTGCAATTTTACTTAAACCTCGCTTTCTACCATGAATAAAAAATATCAAATATCCACACATATCCTCCAGATTCGTTGAAAAATCATTATTAATTACAGTAGAAGTTCGTTATAGCGACAATTCATAATAGCGAAAAATTTACTCGCTCTAGCGGATTGTCGTTATATCCTATTCTTTTTTGTAAAAGTCATGAAAACCCCTTAAACACATTAAAATCAGTATGAAACGGCAATCACTGTGTTCAAAACTTGCGTTTATGCAGATAATATCCACACTGCGGTTACTTTTGTTATTTTTCAAAATCCGATACTACGCGAAAGTGTATGTTTAATTTCATTCTGAAAAAATGATAGTACCATATTTCTCCAAATCCAAGATGACCCCCACTTTTTCCTTCAAAAATTTTAATCAGGCTTAAAATGTGCTTTGTAAAATTATATGAATGCCTATCTTGTACAGTATGCATTTTTAGACGCCGAACATTGGCTTTAGTTATGCCGTATTTTTTTTGCGGCTGCACAATTATGCTTTATTTCTGTGGGTTAATAACCATTATCTTAAAATTGGCATCATAATATTGAAGACAACCCGTTAAAAATTGATGGAGTTCGTCAATTGTATTAATACCTATTCCCCCCCGTCTCTACAATACAAGGATCCATCAGGAAAATATTTTTGCTTACTATAAAATTTACTTTTACTCGGCGTCAGATATTCTGGCTGCCGCTACACGCACGTCTTGCTTGCCGGATTCGGCCAACTTCAGCAGCTAGCGATGTATAGGCCTAATCGTGGACGTTGAAGGTCAACGAACAAGTTTATTTCGCCACGTATGGTGCCCTTGCGTTTTTCTTGCATATACCTCGCCTCCTTTAAAGTGTCCTTGTTGCAGGCCACTGAATGCTATCTTTGTCTTCATGCTAACGTCAAATATTGGTTTTAGTTAGGCCTATGCCGCATTTCCTTGTGGCTGCACAATTATTCTCCATTTCCAAGTGTTTAACAGCCAATAACTTACAATTGGCAGTGTAATATTGACAATACCTGTTCCACGTAGCTTTACGACGATCCATCACAAAAATATTCTGCTGCATATAAAACCTAATTTTACTAAGCGTCAGGTACAGTAGATGCGTTATAACTCTGCCACTGAGTAGCCGTGGCCTTTCTAAGAATTTGAAAGTTTGCATGTTTTGATGCCATTCTGCAGATTTAAGAAAAGTTTTTGTAGAGTCTAATAGAACGTTATTCTCTCTTCACTATTTCCCGAGATCAAGTGTCATTACACAGAGGCACTGTACAACCGGTTGCCGCAGCTAGCAATGTATAATAAAGAGGTGGCCGTTTATGATCAACGAGTTTTGTGTGCGCCCCCCCCCCCCCCCCCCCCCCCCGCGGTGAAAGGAAGCAGTGATGTTACTGCGGTAGTTGCCAGTGGTTTTCATTACTATTAGACTGCGAATGCAAGACGACCCTTGTTTTTCCGCACAAGATTCTGAGAAAAAAAATCTTGGATTCGGAGAAATACGGTATCGCTCCAGAGGCTTCTGTGGCAAACATTTCAGTTTTCTTATTCAAAACGGCGTCACCTAACCTACTGTAACTATATATGTATCATGAAAACATATTTCAAACGCACGTACAGAAATTATAGCCTTTCCGAAATTTAACTAGATGTGAGAAAATATAAACTGTACTCTGCCGTATCTTGAGGTGCAACAAATTCTTACTTAATTTCAGTATGTAACATTAAAATTACGAGATCGTTTACTTCAGCTTTATTTTTAACGAGTTAACAACTGCTATCTGCCACGTTATTTACGTATTTGTTACAAAATCATGTTATCCGCTTTCATCTCGAATTTTCTTTAGTAATACTCGTCGACTGTTGTTCTCTAATCATTCCAACATAGCGAGAAAAATATACCATACCGAAGATGATCGATCACATTTTGTGGCAAACGTTTCAGTTTTCTTATTCAAACAGCGTCACCTATCGTAACTTAACCGTACTATACATATGATGAAAACATACTTCAAGCACCAGTGGATAAATGATAACCTTCTCGCTATAAATTTACATGATAATAGCCTTTCCATAATTTAACCAGACGCGAGAAACTATAAACTAACCTCTGAAGTCAATGATGCACTCTGCCATATCTTGAGGTGTATCCCATTCTTACATAATTGCAGTATTTAACATTAAAATTAAGCGGTTGTTTATTCAACCTTTATTTTTAACTAGTTAACTGCTGTCGGACACACTATTTATGCATTTATTACGAAAACATTCTCTTTCATTTCAAATTTTCTTTACGGAAGAGCAGTCAATGGGTATTACTAATCGACTCTGAGATCACCTTCGAATGTCGGCGAGGAAACAATACCGAAGATGATCGATCGCATGCAACATAATTGCTGGGGCGCACAAATATCGGTAGCGGAAGCGTCAGTGATAGGACTCTCGCTGTAACCGGAGGATAATACACAGTTTAATATAGGAATTTTGCAGGGACAGACAGAACTTGCTATAGCAGACCTCTACTATATATTCTTTGTTTTCTGGTTGCGTATTTTGTTGCTGCCAAATCTATAATTTCATTACCTAAAGAGTTAGCAAAACTATTACCTACATAATTGAGATTCAGCATTTATGCTGGTCATTCTTGGCAAGTAGCTTGCATAACAAATGCATACATTTCAGCAATGAGACATTACTTGAGGTGGTGGTGTAAATTTCATATATAGTTCGTGCTGTTTCACACCCCACTATCTTAAATGTTCCCAGATTCTTCCCAAGTCTTGAGAACCTAACTGTAGATACCCTCCCTCCTCTTGCTTTTGTTCTGTCTTCAATTATAAAGTTTCTTAACCACAATTCAAAAGTAAATCCAGATTTTTTCTAGTCCTTACATATTTTAAACCTGAGAAAGTAATTTAAAGGGCTGTAATGTGTACACGCTGTCAGCTAAAGAGTACATAATATTTAAAAACAAAGGGATACTTTTCCCATTGCAGACTGGAACTAGTTGGCATCCCATTTGAATGTATCGTATGTGAGCAGGCTCATGCATTGTCATGGTTGGTAATTTTTTTTAAAGTAACATTTTGCTGTATGTTAAAAAGGAAAAAATGTAGTTCAGTCATTGTCTGATGGTATTGTATAATTTCTAGGCCAAATTTACTAAACGTTTATACTGTAAAATAAATGTACATATAACAGATTATTATTTTGTTGGAACTATTGAGTTTACTTCCTGCATTTTGTTTGGATTAACATAAATCATCTTGCTGGGCTTACAAAAAAATCAGTTTTCTTATTTGTCTGTTTCCTCCTGTGTACATAGTACTCGTGTGCCTGTTTTGTCTATGTAAAGCTGCTTTGTTTTTAATGTATAGCCCCAGTGACCTGCTTGTTTTTCTTCCCCATTCCCTGTTTGTTGATTTCCATGGCCTGTTTAATATAATGATAATGCCACTGGGAAACCTGAGAGGATCTACTGAATAAAATGCAGTTATTTTATAAAAACAAACTATTTTATTTCTTGAGGCCTTTACTTCTGTGTTTTATCTTTTTAACTAGCATACTTAGTTCTGCATCACTCTTCTTGATGTTTTCTAGTCTCTGCTGCTTGGAAGGAGTCTGAAAGTAGAAAGTAGGAAGTTGTAACAAAGAATCACATTTACAATTGCTGGTATCTTTGAATGATTCCAATCACAAATTATGCTTTCCTTAGACCCACTTATTAAAATATGTTGAGAGGGATTTTGATTTTCATTCCTGCATTTAAGAACACCACAACTGAGTGGGAGATGGCATGCATGAGTAGGCTTAGAATCAGAGACTCCACGATGCAAGTGAACTATTCAACACACTGTACGCTACCTGATCAAAAGTATTCAAACAACCCTCTGAGCACATAAACTAGACCCTACATGTCATTATAACTGCTGTGGCTGAGGGCTCAATGTTGTTCAGTGCTACAAAATATTAGAAGAATGGGTGGAACAAGCGAGCTAATTGGCTTCAAACACAGAATGGTTATTGCGTGCTAATCTGTCAGTATCGTCCTTGCATTATATCTCTACCACTGAATTTCTAAGAATGTGAAAGAAGCGCTGACAGCAACTAGACCTATTCCTAGTCATATGACATTCTTCCACATTGTGAGTCTCGAGAATATGAATAGAAGCGCTGACAGCTACTACACCTTTCTCTTTCTTAGAAATGCAGCAGTCACCCGGTGGCAGAGATATAATGCTAGGACAGTACCATTTCCACCCTTCTGACAGTGCCCAAGTCAACCATTAGGGAAATTGTTAAGTGGAAATGGAAAGACATAAATATGGGCTTGCTATTTTATCAATTCCACACAGCAATGCAGAATGTGAAAGGATTTTTATCAAAGTCACAAAGACAAAAAACAGTTCAGATCCTTGCTGTCTTAGCAACCTGCTAAGTACAGAATGTATTGCAGGTTAGGGCAAGCCTTCGCCAGCAATTATTGGAGTGATCATTCAATGATTTGATCTTGAAAATATTTCTGTTGACTTTTCAAGAAATGCAAGATTTTTCCTGTGCTACTGAGATGATTTGGAAGATTTTGGTACAAACCGCACATTTTAACTTCCTCGGGTTTAAGAGCTTGAGTTTTGTGAAATATACAAGTTAGCGTTTATATATATGTCATTCGTATATAGATTCACTCCTAACGCCCAACTCACAGGCCAAGTGCACAGCAGTGAGCCCGGGTTTCAATTTGCTGCTTCTTTTTTCCTATTACAGTTACCGTTTTTCTCAAGAGAAATCAAACCGGTCTGTTTGTGCTGCTGAATAATTCAATTTACAGTGCTGTCATCAACACAAAATTTAATAACTATAAAAATTTCATCATGATCTGTATTGACAGTTGTTACAGCTGGTAGGTAATATGGGTTCACCTATTCAACACAAGGCTAATGATAACTATAATTTCTCAATAATCACAGTATTAGCACAACTCAGGCCATCTTAAGCCATTAAGATTTTTTTAAATTGCCATTAATAAAATGGAATATACAAAGACATCTAAAAGAGAGGAAATGCATTAAAATCAGGTCATAATGAAAAACTTTATGACACCGATGTCCACAAGTCACAAAACATTATACTGTAAAGGTACTGTGCAATGTTCAATCTTACTGGGCGAGTTGGTCGAGCAGTTAGGGCCACATAGCTGTGAGCTTGCATCTGGGAGATAGTGGGTTTGAACCCCACTGTTAGCAGCCCTGAAGATGGTTTTCCACAGTTTCCCATTCTCACACCAGGCAAATGCTGGCGCTGTACCTTAATTAAGCCCACGGGTGCTTCCTTCCCACTCCTAGGTGTTTCCTATCCCATGGTCTCTATAAGACCTATCCGTGTCGGTGCGAATTAAAGCAAATTGTATTTAAAAAATTTCATTCTTGACTTGCTTGGTCTTGAAAAATAACCTTTATACACTTTTAAATGATCGAGGGGTACATCTATAATAATTACAGAGATGATTAGTGTTAATCTGTCAATACAGATCAGACCAGATGTCTGTAAAGAAAGAGGAAAAAAAATGTGAACATGTCTGAACTGCTGTAGGGAAACACAAAGGCAGAGAAATGTATAACGAGAACTTACCCCGCCTCTCTCAATCTTACGCAGCTCCAAGGGAGTCTTATGTCATTTTATTCGATATACGTAATTATCTCGCTTATTACAAGTTATATACGTTTTAGAAAGAATTATCTCAGTTCGCTACAAATACAATACCAATAAGAGCAAAAGCTAGGAAGCCCCCATCAGTCCATTACCCCTACTTCCCCTTCCTCACTCCTCCCGCAACATGAGTCCCCACCGCCAGCCTCTGCTGAAACCTAACATTCAGTGTGCTGCACTTTGTCAATGACATAACTCCCTTGGAGCTGCATAAGAGAGGGGGGGAGGGAAGTTATCGTTGTACATTTCTCTGCCTTTTTCGTTTTACTACACCATTTCAATTGTTTTCACTTTCCTTTTCCTCTTTCTTGACAGACATCTGGTCTGATCCGTATTGACAGATTAACAGTTACTGGGCTACTACTCATCTCTGTAATTATTATAGACTAGCTGATGTACCTGATGTATACAGAATTCTAGGTTAGGGTAGTGTACACGTTGTAAGCAAGTTTGTATGAAATTGCATAGCTCTTAAGGTTACCCTAGAAACGTGACGGGGAAGTCACCAAACATCTTTTCTCATATGAAGACTGAGTTAGGGAATTTTCACCGTAATGGTAGACCTGCTTGCCTACCATCAGTCACAATCAGGTTGGGGAGCTTTCATTACAATGGCAGACACTCACTCTCCACCTGCCTTTTTACATCCTCAGAAAGACTATCCTAGCGGTTTTCCCAACTCGAACATACATTACAATGACGTCGGTAGGAATGGCGTGATTAAACGCAATGCTTTCATATGAAATACTCGATCAAATGAAAAACCACACATTTTCTCACTTTTAACGAACAGGACTAAGCTGCCGATCTAACAGTCCAAAGTTCCAGAGCTGGAATGACCAAGCCGTAGACTGCCGTGAGCCATGAACACTCTTAGTCTTTTTTTCGGCGGAGGAGGGGTCGAATAGTGGAGAGTCCCAGGGCAAAAACTATGCCCTTTTACTGATCTGTTTCCTAGGAGTACCCGATGAGTCGGAAAATCTCAATTCACTACACTGGTGGCAGAAAAATCTATCTGACTTGGAGGCAAATTTTTTCTCCAAGCCAAAGGAGAAACCCCATCTTCACTTGCTAATTTGGAATAAAATGAATGTAGAATTTAATAAAAATGAAGAGGAAGAAGCTTTTCTTAAGAAACGCCTCTTTTCAGGGTTGAATTTTGAGTTATTTAGTAAATTGTGATGCTATAATTTGGAATAACCCTAATTTCTAGACTAGGCCATACTACTACCACTACTACTCCTCCTCAACTAAGTGAGTCTCTGCCTTACGTATGCCCACTGCTCATTCAAAACAGCGCATTAGAGTAGGGATCGAATAGCTGGAATCCTCCAGTGTGTTATGTACCAGCTGTATCGTATGAACCAGAGGAATGGCATGCTAAAGAAGAAAGTTTTCTAACTCTCCGACTATTTCCTGCCAATAATCAGTCAGGCTATTACACTCGGTACGCAGCAGTAATCCCATCTATCGGAGTTGAGAGGCAGTATAAGAGACAAAGAACATTACAACAAACAATGGTCAATGTAATGTTATTGTTGATCAATGTTATGCGCTTTCTATATTGTTGGCCTTCACATTTAGTTTTCTTCCAACTCTGAAATACCACTCTTACCATATTAAAAATTAAATAATTGAAGTTCAACCAATTCAATACATAAAAGAAAGAAATGTAGTAATTACATTCTTATTTAAATGGGACCGGTTTCGACCCTAGTCCAGGTCATCGTCAGCCGTAAAAACAAGTAGGCGAAATCACACAATGTTTATGAATATTGGAGAAATGGATCAGTTTCACACTCTGTCAGACACAAAGTGTTGTGACTTGGAGTCCATTTCTCCAATATTCATAAACATTGTGTGATTTCGCCTACTTGTTTTTACGGCTGACGATGACCTGGACTAGGGTCGAAACCGGTCCCATTTAAATAAGAATGTAATTACTACATTTCTTTCTTTTATGTATTGAATTGGTTGAACTTCAATTATTGAATTTTTAATGTTAATAATTTCAATACGGAACAATGAAATTTTTATCTTTAAACTCTTACCATAGTCGGTACATTAAAACTGAATAAAACATAAATGGACGGAAATTGTATTCTCTCCAACTTTTATTATGTAGTACCTTTCAATAGGACCAATAACATAGGTATTTAAAAATTACATTTTAGGCGCCTTCCCCTAAACTACAATTTCACTCAGTGTGAATTAAATGATTTATATTCTAGATTGTAGTGGCTCATTCTCCGACTTCGCATACAGATATTCAATGAGATAGGACCACTAATAATATAAATATTTAAGAATTAAGTTTTAGGTCTTCCCCTAAACTACCATCACTTGGTGTGAATGAAATTATTTATAGCCTAGATTGTAGCGACTTATTCCTCGACTTTGCATACCGATTTTCATTAAATTCTCTCTAGCCGTTTTCTAGTGATGCGTGTACATACATACAGACAGAAATTACGGGTAAGTAAAAAGTGCATTTCCTTGTTACTGTGGACATGACTGATACAGAAATACCATTATTTCAAATTCTGTGCAATGTACAGACAAAACTCTTTTTTTTATATGAGGCGTATAGTTTCAAACACGACCAAGTCCATCTTTTGCACGTTTTGATGTTTTGACTTCCATGGATACCTCTTTACAAGATGAATACAACGAGAATGAAAGTGGGTTTCAAATCCGGCCAGATCACATTTAAAATTACAGCAAAGAATGACGTTTCATGTCAAAGTCAGCCAAGTCCCTGTTAACCCACACGAGCCAATAACCCTACGCTATTCAGTCACGTGGTTTCTTCCGGTTAAATGGTTGACTGAAGTTTGTTCGAGTCATGTGTGGTGGTTTTGTTTGCGTGTATTTTTATAAACATTTTATAAATAATAAATATATATAATTAATTGGTCGTTTTTAATAGTATTCATACTTGCTGTGCAAAAAAACGGAGGAAATACATAGACGCCATTCCAGAAAGCGGCAACATGATCCTTCCACCTGGAAGCGCACGAGGGATAAACAGCTGAGATGAGTACAATCAACAACGTGTTAGTGGTGATTCAATCAAGACTTGGTGATGTGTTTCGAAGGCACGATGGTATTGAATAGGTATAATATGAAGAATACACATTGAGGTAACTATATGTTAATTAGCCTCTACATTGGTTACAATGTTGGGTAATTTTACACAAACATAATGTTTAAAATAATAATTTTTAAAAAATTTCCACTAAATCTTATAACATTTTTGATCATATTTGTTCCTAATAAAGTCAAAATGAGCACAGTTGGAAAACAGGCCTAATCTAGATTTCTTTTTTTCCTTACGTATTCCGTGACGTCTTTACCACAGTACCCAAGCTGTAATCACAGAGGAACAAAAAAGTTTAGGCTACTGAAAATGAAAGATATAAAAGACTTTCATAGTGCATACTAAACAAGATGCTTTTATTCTAAGGTACTCTCGCATAAGCATACCCAAAAGACGGTGAAGCAGAAATAATGCATGTTCAGCCAAATTTTCTAATCTAAGTTTCAAAGACAGCCAAGTCCTCTTAGGTAAGTTTCAAAATTGGCCAAGTCCCATAGTTAGTTTCAAACATGGTCAAGTCCAAATTTTAAAAACCATTTTTCAATTCATGTAATATAATTATACTGTAAAAATTGTATGATAACGAATTAGAAGCCTCTGTCAAGCAACATAAAGAATACGATGTCTGAATATATATGAATTAATATCCTAAACAAGTTTTTGCTTCTCCTGAAAAAAAACAGCTCAACGGATTTGGTCGTGTTTGAAACTATACGCCTCATATATAGATGTACCGCTCGATCACTTACAAGTGTATAAAGGTTATTTTTGAAGACCAAGGAAATCGAGATGAACGTTACACTATACCTTGCTAGTATTGTAAATTTACGGTATAATGTTTTGTGACGTGTGGACATGAGCGTCATCAAGTTTTCCATCACAGACTGATTTTAATGCATTTCCTCTCTTTTAGATGTGTTTGTATATTCCTATGTTTTATTAACGCCAATGGCTGAAGATGGCTCGAGCGGCTGAAACTAGTCCCATGTGCTAATACTGTGAAGATAATGCAATTATTGAGGAAACATGGTTATATGTGCCATTAGCCTAGTGTTAAATACGTGGACCCATTTCACCTACCACTCTTAGTGGCATACAAGTAATCTGCAATAATGCTACAATCGCACTACACATTCCGGGAGTTGTTTCCGCCTAAAACAATCATCACACACAGCAATTATTAATCAATCAAAGAAATAATGCACAGAAAGTGCAAGATATAAGAATAAGCAATGCTGTGAAGCACTATGAAAATAAAGCTTGTTCCGATTAATTAACATGGGACTCGGTATACATCAGATGATGTACACTGTAATCTTGTTTCTTCTTGAGCCTCCTTTTTTAAAGTAACTGAGACTCAAACAACATTATCACATCACTGTCCTTGCTATCTACACGTAATATCTGAATCTTCAGGAAAAAAAACACCATTACAATATTTAACACCAAGGATTAAGTGACATTATCCCCAATAAGCAGGTACGTGAATGGTACAAACCTGTTCTTCCTCTTGTCTTCTTTTGAGTTTCTCGTTTCGAAGAGCTTCCATTCCCTTGGTCTTACGGTAGTGAGGATCAGCAGGGTCGATATTGAAAAGGTGTGAAGAGAAAATAGCAGAAAACCTCTCATCGTTTACGTTCACCTGGAAAATAACCAAATTTTGTTTGTGATAAAATTGTTAGCAAATAAGCTGAATGTTTTTTACAGCGTGCCTGTTTTCTGGATCCGAACAGAATGATATGTAGTCGCATCCAACAACTAGTACTTTGAGAAAGAGAGAGAGAGTGATAATGTAATTCCAGGTCTTTGATGGTAAAATTAAATGTTTGTAGATAATAACTTTCGTGCATTAATTTGTAATTCCTTTGTTCTCATTAAACCAAAAGCTTAAATAATTATGATAATATTATTATAAAATAAAAACACAATAACTCTTTGTTTTCTTAATGTTTTTTTTTTTTTTGCTAGTGGTTTTACATCGCACCGACACAGATAAGTCTTATGGCGACGATGGGATAGGAAAGGCCTAGGAGTTGGAAAGGGAGCGGCCGTGGCCTTAATTAAGGTACAGCCCCAGCATTTGCCTGGTGTGTTTTACAAGCCTTTAATATGTGCTAACTATTATGGATTGCCCATAATTATGGATGTCACCTTACTATTAAAGAGAAACTATTACGGAAAGGCAAAAATCATCAGAGAAAAAGACTCTACAAAGAAAGGAATATAGGTATCACTGGTGCTGATACACACTTGTTGACCGGCATACATATTCAAACAACACTCCCATTTGTTACAGAAACTGTGATTTTATTCCTGAGTTCCTGAACACTAACCACTATGCTTCCGTTTACAACTGGCAAGCTCACTCACGTCAATTTCAAAAACAAGGCCCCTGATGAACACAGGCGTTAGTTTGAAGAGTGGTTGACTGACAGCTTGCTGTGAGCTACATAGTTCATTTTTGTCGGTTGTAGTGTTTCTTGTAGTGACTGTTTACGATGGAATTACAGATAACTCACTTCAAAGATTGGCACTTCATGTCAAGATGTAACTTATTTGACTGGTGATACATTTATTTCAAGTTCTTTATGCTATTGTAAGTGTTCATGCAAAATATGTTTCAAGATGATGATTCCAGAGTATGATAAACATACTCGGGCATCACTCTTATGTACCATGTCCCACTAAATTTAATGCAGGGAAAACTGGAATATCCCAGGGAAAATCTAAGGTGTGGCTGCACTTCATAGATGACACCTTTGTGATCTGGAGCCACGGAAAGAACAACTACAGCTGTTTCTGCAGCATCTGAATAGTATTAACACCAATATTCAATTCACTAAGGAGACAGGAAACAATGGGAAACTCCCTTTCCTCGATGTTCTGGTAATGAAGACCGCCAATTTAAACTTGGGACCCACACAGACTGATATCTTCAGAAGACGTCCAACCACCACCCATGACAAAAATACGGAGTGATAAGACGCTAGCCAACCGTGCTAGGAGAATCTGTCAACCTCAGCACTTAAACGAGGAGTTCAGCCACCTCAATATGGCTTACTCTCTAATGGGTACAGCCATAAAGATATCCAGCGAGCACTCCATCTCGGTCGTCCAACAACTGGGGAGAAAGAAGAGGAGTGGTCGGCAGCTAAAGCCTTTCTGTCGTTTATTGGGAAAATAACAGACAGAATAGGGAGGCTACTGCAGTCCCATGGGGTAAAAACCATATACAGGCCAGCGAAGAAAATCCAGGAACTACTGAGGTCTGTTAAAGACAATGGCAATCCTCTCTCCACAGCAGGTATCTAAGATCCCGTACAGCTGCGGCCAGGTGTATATAGGCAATACAAAACGCAGCATTGCCACACGATTGAAGGAGAACAACAGAAATAGCCGGCTGGGACAAGCAGATAGATCATCAGTTGCTGACCACTCGCTGCTAGCAGGCCATGTCTTACAGTACAGCAACACCAAAGTACTGTGAACTACTATGTCTTATCACACTGGGCTACAGAGGGAAGCCATTGAAATCCAACAGGAATCTGAATGGGTAAACAAAGCCTGGTTTCCAGTCCTGAAAGCCTTAAATCTGGAAAGACACGGTGGCCGAGACAGAACAGAAGAAGCAACGGGTGATCAGTTGCCTGTCTCCACCAAGGCAGGTCGATGTATATTGGGCTCCTTATGCTTCAACCATTGGCCGAAGAACAGCCAATCAGCAACCGTTCCCCCAGCATGGCGGACCAATAGGCAAGCAGCGTACCGTAGCCTGCGCTATGTAATATCCACTGAGAGCTTCGTTGCTATCGAAGTCAGTCAGAACCCTTGACAATGCCGAGCGCAATCTTCGGTGAAACGTTGGGACAATCACTTGCTTCTGGACCATGGCGTACAAACCTGGAAAACACTGACATAATTTGTAGCACCGGCCTGAAAGCCTCACCTGTTATATTTAGATTACTGATGGGAACCCTGTTTTACATTTCTATCCAACTAGGGTCAAAGAAAGGGTGCCCTGGAGGAAAGCAACCAGAAATGCAACCCCATTTACACGGGAAGGGATAATATAAGACGAAGTTAAAAGACACAGCTTTAAGAAATAATAGTAGTCAGATGGCGTCATCCTGGACGTACATTACATTACATTTCCAAAGGGACGGGGAAGAGGGATGGAAAGTCTTAAGTTAAAACTACCAGAAATCCCTAACTTCAGCCTACCTTTTTTCTCAATATATTAGGGTTGGCTTTTGATTTGACACAGTTTTATGGTTGGATGCCCTTCCTGATACCAAACCTATAGGAGGGATGTGTTCCCTATTGCAAGTTTCCATAGTGGTTTGTACTGTCATGTCTTGTATGCAGATGAAGAGAAGTGTATTGAGAAACACCCAGTCCAGAAGAGACAGAGGAATTAACATTAACCATATGCAGTTAAAATCCTCGGCAAACGAACCAAAGAGCCAGACCAATCAGAAAAACCGACATGATTGCACAACTCCTTGGAAAGATGACATTTAAAAGACATCTACTTAACCAATAATTTAGTAAAGGTTTGGAAGCCATATTTTCTAGTGATGGGATATTCAATTCATTTGACTCCGTTCACGTTACTGAATTAATACAGTGATCCGATTCACAGCGCATTAGCGTCACCATTCCTATTATATCTGTGTGGTGTGAACTGAAATGACAGCAGCAACAGCATTCAATGCTCGCTGCTGCCACCCGGTCTTCATTCTATGAACTGCTCTCCTATGCGTAATAATCTAACTTTCACATTCAGATTATTTTTTTTTTTGCTTTACATCGCACCGACACAGGTAGGTCTTATGGCGACGATGGGACAGGAAGGGGCTAGGAGTGGGAAGAAGGCGGCCGTGGCCTTAATTAAGGTACAGCCCCAGCATTTGCCTGGTGTGAAAATGGGAAACCACAGAAAACCATCTTCAGGGCTGCCGACAGTAGGGTTCGAACCCACTATCTCCCAAATACTGGACACTGGCTGCACTTAAGCGACTACAGCTATCGAGCTCGGTGATTCAGATTTCTCTTCGTATCAAGTTTAGATGTTACAAAGCCTTTCCCCCACAGTGACACCTCCATGAAATAAGTATACAGAATTAGATGAAAAAATATCTGTACACACAATCATCAATAATCTGCATTTGGTGCTGTTGCCCAGGTGGTAAATTCCCTATTAACTGTTTCAAAGAACTTGGAAATTTCACTGTGTTCATGGTTTTCTGATTCAACAACGTCTTTTTAGTTAATGTATTGCATCAGATGGCTCACTTATTTACTGTCCGCGTACACCATTGGTCTTGGTGATTCGATGACTGAAATCTTGTGCAATGATGAGACATACGAATGGAGAGAATACTGAGCAGTTCTTCCCAACATAAAATAGATAATTTTCAGGGTAGGCTAGAGAGCCGAGTTGAGTTAATTGATGAATGTCAACTAAGCTTCATTAAGCTAATAAATAGAATAACCTAACAGCCTACCTACTTACTAGCTACTTCAGCAATTATGTTTTGACTACCAGCAAATAAATGCAACTATTATTTAAACCCCCCTGTAAAAAAAAAAAAAAAGGACAGTGAATTCAAGTGGGTATTATTTTCAAATGAGCTCACAGCGGGGGTCCGTTACAGCATACGATTCTTTCAGTTAGCCACGTCTCTGTATGTCCCACTGCAGCGTAAAATCGGCTCCTCACCAACGTCCAGTGTGCCGATAATGAACCGTGTGTATGTTGTGTCTCACTGATCCGTGAGTCAGCTGAACCGTGTGCCATAAGCAATTCACTCGGACACTTGAACGAATCTATCACCGATTCGAATCATACACTCGGTAGCCAACACTAATATTTTCCATTGTTAACTCAGTTAATGGATCTTCAATGCTCATCGGTCTATCAAAAACTAATTGTTTAGAAACATGTATGTTTAAATTCTGTTTATACCCTTTCATAATTGAGAGTTATCTTAGTTAAGTGCTCCATGATGCGTCCTCTAACGAGGAGTGGGTTTTTTCTTTTTAATATATACTGTATACAGGTTGTCATTATTCCTACCAACCGTCATGTGTAAATGGTTAATTTTCTTGTTAGTTTCTGATTCCATTGTGAATTTCATTGAATCTTGTAAAGAATTCAGTGCGTTTAATATCTGCCGTGCATTTGTGATATTATTATATACTCTGACATTAACACCAAAACAGTATTTATTATCCCCATACGTCAATACATTAGTATCATCTTATAAGATGAGTGTCCAATAGACATGTTTCAACTCACAACGAGTCATCTTCAGTAAATCACCTTGAATTACAATAATGTCTCGTAGCGAATTGAAACATGTCTAACACCCCTCCCTGTGCTCTGAGGTGTCATCAAGCTGTCCTTAGGAGTTCTGTGCCTGTGTGGCGACTGGCAGACTGTTAATCGTACCCTGTCTCTTGTACCATGGCATTTGTTGCATGTGGGTGAAGTTCAAAATGCGGTGGACTTATATGATTGGACGCTTGCTGTGATCCGTGACCTCATTCCTACTTGTTCGATGTCCAGAAAATGCCTCCAATGGAAGAAGAGTGATACTAAAAGTGCTGAACTTAAAAAATCGGTAGCCTGGAGACAATGGAAGAATGCACCCTCTGAGAGAAATTATAAAATATTCTCTGACCTTTGCAAACACTACAAGTATTTATTAAGGCAGGATTACTCAGAATATATTAACGAAGCCTGCCTTGAAGTAAGATACAACAGTAAACGGTTCTGGTCACATATAAATAACAGAGGAGACAACAAATGAATACCAAAAGTCGTAACCTGGGACCATTCTGTAGCCAGTGGAGCACATAGACCTGAATTATTTAATTTATTTAATGAATATTTTACCTCTAATTTTTTTAAACTTGTTCATCAGTTCCTAAATTCAAACCTGTTACTTCCCATAGCCTCAGTAATATTTCAACCACTGAATCTGAAGTGTACTCGCTACTTTTGTCTCTGTCAGAAAATACACCCTCTGGTTGTCTACATGCAGTAGGCACTCCGTCTTCATAGAGAGTATCCAAACGGAGGTGATTAGCCCATGGATACTTCAGCGAACTAATTTGTTTGAGTCTAAAATATAATTAGTCAACATAGACATCCAAGTTGAATTACGACGTAATGCAACATTTTTACATGAGCTGGTCATAATATCACATACAAAATTTCACATCTTGAAGCTAATAGGGAACATGCGTGATCCGGGGTTTTAATTAAAAATATGCTAATCTGATTCAAAATTTCACGCAGAATTCAAAAATGTGACCAGAATGTACAAATAATAACTCCAAACATGATAAAAATCTAAATTAAAACACGAAAATGTCACGTCACGCAAGTACGCAATCTCATTGGTCTGACGTCATCGTACAGGTTGACTGAATTAGCAGACGAAATAACACATAGTGTGATGTGAGAAGCAGGATACACTTAGCGTATTTCTACTTTATGTTAGTGTCTGGTTTGGTTAAATTCGAAGTCTATACATTGGATAATAATCTGAGTGGTATATTTTAGACTTAAAATGAATCCTGCGCAGACAGTGAGGCAGAAAACTGGTGTATAGTTCCGATGAGCAATAGCACATCGCATACCATCCCAAACAAATTGTTTATAAATGTTCCAAAGACGCTAAAACTAGGGAGAAATGGATTTTGGCGAGCCGGAGAAATGCTGGTGATATATCGGAAAAGTGTACAGTTTATTTTTTTAAAGATCATATTAACGTAAGTTGAATATGTTTGAATTTTCAATCACTTTTCCATGTCAGCTGTTCTAGTGCTAACACTTTGAATTTTAATGTATGATGCTTTAGTTAAATGCTTCATTTACATCTTGGAATATGAAAATAATAAACAGTGCATTAATTAATGCTGATTATTAAAGTAATCTCCAAACCTAACCTATGTTTTGGGTGATCCATGTCTAGGTAATAAACCAAAGGGATTATGAACCATATTGACAGCTCTAATTATACAGATTTATCTTGGCATGCGACAGTTATTTATGTCTTTATTGAAGAGCTCACATTTGTAAAGAAATTTAGGCTATAGCTAAATACTCTGTAATATAACAAAAAATAGGTGTGTACGTCATGAAAGAAAACAACGTTAATTTAACAAATATATATCATATCTCTACACAAAACCAATGCTTGTCTGTTGGGGTCTTATAAGTTAACATAGCTCAATTATAATAATTATCATAATATTAGTGAAATAAATAACATAATTGCACACAGGTGAAAATAGTGATGTTGGTGTTTAAAATATTATCCAACTTAGCCTAAGTTTTAGGGTATACAAGCCAAGTCAATAAACCGAAGGATAAAAATACCGAGCGAGTTGGCCGTGCGGTTAGGAGCACGCAGCTGTGAGTTCGCATCCGGGAGATAGTGGGTTCGAACCCCACTGTCGGCAGCCCTGAAGATGGTTTTCCGTAGTTTCCCATTTTCACACCAGGCAAATGCTGGGGCTGTACCTTAATTAAGGCCACGGCCGCTTCCTTCCCATTCCTAGGCCTTTCCTGTCCCACCATAAGACTTATCTGTGACTGTGCGATGTAAAACAAATAGCAAAAAAAAAAAAAAAGTAAAAGTCACAATACCCAAAGACATTCCTGTATTGAACGACTAAAATGTCACCAAGACACTTTTCTTGCGTGATATGCTCAGCTTGTTAAAAGCCAAATGTAATTAATGTTATTGGCATTACGCCCACTAACTACTTCTACGGTTTTCGGAGACGCCGATGTGCAGGAATTTAGTCCTACAGGAGTTCTTTTACATGCCAGTAAATCTACCGACACGAGGCTGACGTATTTCAGCACCGGACTGAACCAGGATCGAACCTGCCAAGTTGGGGTCAGAAGGCCAGCACCTCAACCGTCTGAACCACTCAGCCCGACTTGTGAAAACTAGAGGTCATATTTATCTTTATCATATTTAACTTTTTCCCTCCACCAAGATATTTAATGTTTCTCTTTCATGGGCCCCGGAAGTGGGTAGGCCAGTTGCCCCAACCATAAATATATATTTTTTTCGGGAATGATAGATTATAGACCTATAGTACTATGATCTTTCTTTCTTAAGCAGTTTATCCTTCAGGTGTGGTTTTTCCCTCGAACTCAGCGAGGGATTTCACCTCTACCGCTTCAAGGGCAGTGTCCTGGAGCGAGAGACTTTGGGTATGATGATACAACTGGTGAGGAGGGTCATTACCTCGCCCAGGCGGCCTCACCTGCTATGCTCAACAGGGGCCTTGTTAGAGGATGGGAAGATCGGAAGAGATAGACAAGGAAGAGGGAAGGAAACGGCCGTGGCCTTAGGTGCCTGGAGGAGAAGTGGGAAAATACGAGAAACCACTTCGAGGATGGCTGAGGTAGGATTCAAAACCCCTCTACTCAGTTGACATCCCGAGGCTGAGTAGACACCGATCCAGCCCTCGTACTATTTGTTTTCAGAGCCGGGAATCGAAACCGGGCCTCCGGGGGTGGCAGCTAATCACATTAACCACTACACCACAGAGGCGGACTAGTACTATAATGCTACCTATATGTTTATGTTAGTACTGAAATCCGATTTCTTACTTTACTAATGCTGAAAGCCCGAAAATATAATGTTATTCTTTAATATGGGAATCAGTCTAGAAGGAAATGTTGAAAGTGATGCGATTTCTATCCAGATTCGTTGTTATCCTAATACTATGAATTGCAACACATTGCACGTATTTTAAAGATGCCACTTACAAACTTGCTTTTTATCCGCGAATTTCTGCGGCCACAAAAGTCACTATTTTTCAAGAATGATGACATCTATACATGATAGATTGTCTGACTGTGCTGTTTTGAACCTTTCTTCAGTCATTTTGAAGTTATTCGCGATCATGAATAATAAACAATCGGCTTTTAGTAACAGCTGATGCACAATGGCTGGTAGAGCTGCATGCGGTACTGGATCGTAACGTCACAGCGCGCCGCTTACGTCAGAGGCTGTTTCACTCACCTTGCGGAAAAGCACTTTTGAACATTTTTTTAATGGTAGAAAACAAGGCAACTTACCACAATGTAATACGTTTACGTACTATTTCATTGGTGTACTTTTCAAAAAAAATATTTTTGAAAATTATGCATGTTCCCAATTCTGATTAAACTACATCAGGAACTTAATATTGAGGTAAAAAAAAAAAAAAATTATGGAAATTAATACAAATTTGGTTCCACAACATTTTACAATGTTAAATACGTGTACAGCAATTGTAATTATATGTATTCTGCATTCATTCACAATATTTGTATATACATTTTAAACTGTCTTCGAACTTAGCATCAAATAAGACTTTAAACTACTATTATTGTCAATACTGTACATATGACGGCCTTGTTTTAAGTGAAAATTCACCAACGTGTTCACTAGTGTAACATTTTTTAAATCAATTTGACATTTTCTTAATGATAAGATCTTGTAAATGTTTTTTTAATGTATTCACTCATGCAACATATTTTTATAATTCCTAACCAGACGTCTGGTAGAATTTTGAGGTATTGATATGACTGATGATGCCCTACAGAAGGGGCGAAACATGTCTCAACTATTTTAACGATGTTTAACTAATACGTTAACATCTTGTACTGTATTGAACAGGTTGAAGTTAAAATAAATTTCTTATAGTACATTCTAATATTTTGCATGTTTAGACTGACACCTATAATGATATCCTCTTTTTATGGCTTGTAAGAGCAATCAGGATCCTGATTTTTCACCATACAAGTTTGAATTTGAGGCTGATGATGCCCTTAATATGGGCGAAACATGTCCCTTAACATTTTATATTAATATTTAATTTCTAAAAAGATCTCTTTGTATTGAATAGGTGGATATATAAATAAACACTTGTAACATACTTTGTATTTACGTACATTTCAATACGGACCTAACATGAGAATTATAACATGTAACATTAAAACTATATCGAGAGACAAAGAGCTGTGTGCAAATTCAAGCAGGCAGGTCAAACTATTTTGAAATGAAGAGCGGAGTCCAACAAGGACGTTGTCTATCACCACTTCTCTTCATTACTATAATGGACGAGGTTATAAAAGCAATGAAAATGAAGGATCAGACAACCAATGCACTTGTATTTGCTGATGATGTTATGCTATGGGGTGAGACAGAAGCAGAAGTTCAAGCTAAACTAGATCTTTGGCGAGAAGAATTTGAAAGAATGGGAATGATCATCAGCCGAACTAAAAGCGTCGGTTTAGTGATGAGTCGAAATCCTGAAGCAGTCCACCTACGAGTGCAAAATGTAGACATTATCAATAACTTCAAATATTTAGGGAGCTTCGTTTCTTCTGACAATACCATAAACCAAGAAATAGGCAATGGAATACAAGCTGCATCAAAATTCTACCACACCGTTCGTCAATTACTTTGGGATGACCCATTTCCCCAAGCTTGCAAGCTCACACTGTACAAAACATATCTTGTAACAATTTTAACATACGGACTGGAAGCAGGAACGTTGACTAGATCTGCACAAAGTCACCTACAGGCCACTGAAATTAAGTTCCTTCAGTCATGTCTCCAAAAGACAAGGAGAAACAAAATAAGGAATGAAAGTATTCGGCAACAACCTGGATTGGACAGGAGCCTGTTGGAAACCTTAGAATTAAGCAGATTATGATGGTATGGACATATGAGATGGATGGCTCCAATTAGGACCCCAAGAGCATACTATGAAAGAAATGTTGTTGGTAATAGGCCCAGAGGGAGGCCTTGTGATAGTTGGGAAAAGCAAATTTTCAAAGACCTTGCCAAACATGGTGTAAATTGGCAGCAAACGGTAGAACATCAGCTGTGGATGGACAGGACGAACTGGAAGAGGCTCGTAAACACCCGCACCTGGGTTGCTGGAGCCAAAAATCGACGACGACGATAATGATCGTCGGAGCCAGGGTCCCTGCATGTCGCAACTTAAGCACTATCCTAGTGCTTGGGAAACTGAAACTCAAGATCTTTCTGCTCGGAAAAAAGTAGCCGACATAAAGCTGCTATACGAAGCAGCTAATGGTCTATTTAGGTCTCCAGATTTAGTTTCCTTATTCCCTCTCCACATCCCATCCCATAGTACCAGAATGAAGACCCTATTTCCATATTCCTTATTCCCGGCTTTCTCTCACCCAACGATCCTCTTCTGTATGTATTCCAGCAATGTTTAATACCTTATCTATCAACAAGAACCTAGACATCCTCGTAACGTTTCCTTCCTTCTGTCATGATATTTCTCATATAACTTAATTTTCCTTGTTCTTTCCTGTTTCTGCTCCTGTATTTACTGTAAATGTATTTCCCTTTGTTAATGTCATTGTTTATGTAAATATGTATTATACAGGATTGTACAGTTCTTATTGTGTATATTTGTGTCCTTTGTAAATATTTATATATCTTTCATTTTAGATTATCTATTGTACATAGCTCGGATCTTTGTAATTCGGCTTTATGCTGTTGCTGATCCTCAATCAATCAATCAATCAATCAATCAATCAATCAATCAATCAATCAATCAATCAATCAATCAATCAATCAATAAATAAATAAATAAATAAATAAAAATATATTTTCAGAACCTTTTCTGGTCATACTTTCCACCTTAAAATCCTTTCCCTAATTATCACATACGCATGTAATATCATCAACATATCTGCTGCAATGTAATATTCCTTTAGACTACTGGTTAGTAAAGAAATTGTTATCAAAGTTATTTAAGAAAATGTTCATTGTTATACCTAAAAGTGGTGAGCCCATGGTTAACCCTTCCCTTTGCCAATAGATTTTCTTGTTGAATCTAAAACTGTTTTGGTTTAAGATTGTTCTAAGGTTAATTATTTCATATTGTGCCATTTCACTGTTATAAGAAGTTCCGTTCGTAAGAAGGACAAAGATGGAGTCCAGGTCTCCGAGAATAATTAACGTCAAAATGTCTGACGATACCGCAAGCGAAAGCAAAGTATTTACCTTAGGCGCTAGAGAAAAGAATTTAGATCCAGAAGGCAGTGAAAAAGAACGAATGTGAGGATTGTTACTAACAATTATTTTTAAAAAATAAGAAAACGAGATTGAATTGCTACTTCTAAATCAGAGTCGAAGACGGAAAGTAACTACGTCAGAAAAAGAAGGTATCGACAAGAGATTATTTCAGCAGAAACAAGGAGCAGATTTATCGGAAGCTGTGTCGCAGATCACGCAGAAGATTTTTAATTTCGTTCGGCGAACTTTAAGATACATGGAAATTCAAGCATAAACTACGATAAGCTTACGTCACGCCAGTCTCTGCTGATGTATTACTCGATATCACCCAAGTTAAAGAACTACAGAAGTGGTATTCCTATAATAACTCCTGGAAAGACAAAGGAGAAAAATCTGTTCATTTCGAGTCATAGAATTATACTACCCCAAGAGTATTATTTGTCAAGTAGATCAACTCTTTCAAAGAAAGCAATCTTTCGCGTTAAGCAGATTATCACAGCTGTTCATGATGGCAATGCTAATTGATTCTGTTTGCTATTCTATTCCAACTAGTCCAGAAATGAGCAAGATGTTCTAAGAAGATGATAGGCCAGACTGCCCAAATGGGTGCCGTCGGATGACGTTGCCTGCCAAGAGATGACTAAGCCCAGAGGAGAATTATGCCAATATTTCCCATTCATCTAGGGAAGTAAAAAGAGGCGTGTCTCTATGTCCTGTCAGCTGGACATATGCCGACGACTGGAGCTGCTGAATTCAGATAAGTCTTGTTTTTAAATTAATGTAGTAATGCTTTATATTCATATGTGAGTATAATACAATTTGTTAAGTTATTCCGTGCTAGATAATGAGGCGACGAAAGTGGTGTATTGAATTAGATCAAAGGTGGTTAGGTAATCTTCGTATATGAATGACAAATCCATAGATAGGTAGGCAATCAGTGATGAAAGCCTACATTCGAGATGTGATCCATGTAGTGTGAAATACTGAGTTCGTTAAGGTGACGGTGAATTGTATACTATGTCAAAGAGAGATTTAGGTACGCGTGTACGTTGGTTATGACCAAAGAATGTCAAGTTAGGAACCAGCAGTAGGATATGCTTGCTAAATAGACAGATATGTTTACAATAATTTAAGGTTATGACGGAATGAAGGTCATAATGTCGTGAAATATGTCCATGAACCGTGATTAAAATAATAAATGCCACGATTAAATGGAGTGGATACGTATTTAGTAAAGGAGACGGGATATATGTTTGGAAGTATAATAATGATTATTTTAAGAGAAGTTGATATGAGACTGATAATTTAGAATGGTGGTAGTCATTGATTCTTCGCGAATATGAGCACGGTGATGTAGTAGTGGACTTAATGGTTTTAAGTTGAGTTTTTTTTTTACTGAGTGGTAATGAATGTGTAGTATTTATATGTACTATTTCTCTTACGAGCAAGCACGAGAAAGTTCACAGATGATTGAAATGACACCTGTTGGTTAGCATGCATACTTGGTAATACCAATGAAGTCTCAGTTAGGAGGATGAGCCAAACACATGCACTATGTCACAGATGTTTCTAATTATAATCTATTCTCAAGCGAAAGGACGTGTGGTAACTTCTTAGGCAACATCCTATCACTGATGACTGACTGTAGGTGTATAAATTGTATCTTATGGTCGAGTCTTCGCACAATGCAGACCACATTAGCTAGTATACTTCAGAAGAAACTAGTAGAGTAGTCGTTAGAATAGATAAAGTCGCACGTATGTTCAATTAAGATGATGAGAAGATTCAGATTTTAGAATAGTATATGGAACTTACTGGTACTTGTTGAACCGTTTATTAAAATTACATTAATTTAAAGGAAGACTTATCAATATTCACGCAGTAGAGGAAGAAGCATGAATATTCAGAATTGTAAATCAGTTGTTTGTAGAAATATTAGGGAACTCCCAAGTTGATATTTATAGGTATCTATTGATATGTTGTGAGAGATAGGAATAACTATATGTCAGCAGATTAATATGAGCTCCGAGTGAGAGCCAGTAATTAACTCAAAGACTTCATAGGCAAAAGAGGAGAATTCCAATTCATGAGATATGGTTTTAGGCCTAAAATGCGTCCTGAATATCTTGAAACCGCCCTCAGTTTACACTTTAGCTTGTAAGGTATCATATTGTACATATTTTTCTTTGCTAGGGTGCACTCACACAAGTTTTAATTATCCACACACGTTTTAATTACCCAAACATGTTTTAATTACCCAAACATGTTTTAATCACCCAAACATGATTTAATCACCCAAACATGATTTAATTACCCAAACATGTTTTAATCACCCACACATGTTTTAATTACTCAAACATGTTTTAATTTAGTTGTTTCAGTCTATTAATTTTTTTTTAACTTTATTTCGATTTAATCATTTCTTTAAAAACCTAAGATGGTGAGTTCGACATCTTTGGACTTATAATTTTTAATTTGTTAATTACGAGCTGAATTATAGTAATGTTCAGTTAAATAATTGGTTATACGGACTTCAATAATTTGCCGTATATTCCATTCTGTCCTTGATTTTGAGGTCAGTCAAGATTTAAGCACCTAGTGCAATAGATTTCAACAGATTCATTTTTTTTTTAAATGACTAACTCAAATAGCATTTCTTATATAATGCATAGTGGGTGCCGGACGTGTCAATTACCGGCAGATTCAAGGTGAACGGCGCTTGCATGTATTTTTACCAGATACTGACATTTCTTCGATTTCTCATTACGCCAGAAATGTGGATGCGTTAACGGAAATATCGGTATGAAGAGAGGCTAAGAGAGGAAGTAAAATGATTGATTATGCATTCGGGTAGAAGAAGTAGATACATTTAACAAATTAAGGCCATGCTCGCCAGAGATGGATGGGATAATCAGATGATCATGCAGTTTCCTCTATTAGAAATTCTTTAGGGAGGATAGCATAATGTTCGACCTTTGGATTGAAACAAGTATGTAATAAATAAGATATGTAAAACTTAAACCATTCTTTCAATGTGTATCGTAGCGTAGAGACTTAGATTTAAGTGGATGAATGCTGCAACATCTTGGTAGCGTAAGAAATTCAATAAGTAACGTATGAGAGTTGTATCTATGTGTAATTTAAGACTTCTTTGGCTCCGTATGGCATGTCTTTCTCATATTCGGAACTCATAGCCCAAATGATGAATTATGTTAGTCAGAAGGATCGTAATTAAGCTAGCCTGGATCTTATGCTAGCGGGAACGGCGCAATATGAAATTAATTGTTGTCTTTTAGATGGTTTTCTATAATTTTAATTGATTCTTCTATAGGTATGTTAGTGTAACGGACAAGGAGAGAGTACGTATTACTGAGCACTTCACTAAGGTATGGTATAACTCAAATATTAAAGGGTATGAACAGAATTTAAATAAATGTTTAACCATTTTCATCAATTTATAATAAAATGAAAAGTGTGATTTGATAGAATCTGATGTTCTTTCAACAGCAAAACATGTTGTTCTTTGATAATATTGATTTTTTTTTTGCAGGTATGTTATGGAGTTGCCACAGTTAGTGTTTGACAGACTGAAAAACATTAAATTACAACTAGGCAACCATCCTCAACAGAAGTAGAGGTGGACGGATGACGGGAGCACATGAAATTTATCCATTCTTACCCTCACTTCCAAACAATAATTCAATGATAATGAACAATTTTCCATCATCCCTTCAACTGCTATAGATTTTGAAAGAAGAGTGTGAGAATTTTGTTCTGCAGAATATCTTTTAATGTGCCAGAACCCAATGGCTCAGTTACTGCTTAAACACCCTCGAATGCCTCCGACCTTGACTTGAGAACAGAAGAACTACGTCTAATAAAATGTACCCCTAAGATCTGTCATATATTTTAAATGGGAATGTTTTCAATTAATAGACACACAATTCATGCATTTATCAATAGCTAGCTTTTGTAACACTGTTGACAGGTTAGTTTTAGTACAATTGCACGTAACTTCACAGTCCCTTCATCTAGAGGAGATGTGAGGCAGCAGAAGACACACAGCACTTGTCTCTCTCTGTGATGTAACTGGTTACAGGGGTTAGAACATTGTAGGCCATCATCCCCATTTACAACATTGTATGAGATAACTGGTGTGTTGGCTGTGAGAGAGAGAGAACTGTAACTACACTGCCTATTGCAACAATCTAAAGGCTGATTACCAACTGAATGTGGGTACAATAGTTGCATGCAGGACTGTAGTTAAGCTAATGAACATTTCATAGACATCGGCCAACCAAACACCATATTGTATAGTGTGCAGCCAAAAGGATGAATATTGTTTACGCGAGCAGCAGTCAACTATAGCCATGTCTAGAAGACAGTGGTGCAATTACAGCTCTTTGAGAGGGTATCCACAGATTGCTGCACATGCTGGCCATCAGCGAAGTTATTAACGCTGGTCCACATCCATAGATCAGGTAAAGGACAGTCATGTAGTACAGATTTGTGGCACCAAGGTGTCAGTGGGAGGCGGTAGAATAACATCCACGATATCACCTACGCGTTGTAAGATGTGGCTGAAAGGGGCCCGAGAGGCTCTGAACTTGGGAGTGTGGGCTGGCAACCACGGGGCCCTTAGCCGAGTCCAGGCATTGCTTCCACTTGTGCCAGGCTCCTCACTTTCATCTATCCTATCCAACCTCCCTTGGTCAACACTTGTTCTTTTCTGACCCCGATGGTATAAGAGGCCTATAAAGTCTTTTGTTTGCATGCATTTGTGGCCCCTGCCCGTCTTTGGCCGATACCTTAATTTTTCTAAGTGTCAGCTCCCTTCTAATTTTTCTCTCTGATTAGCATTATATACAGGATGGTTGCCTAGTTGTTCTTTCTCTTAAAACAATAATCACACCACCAGCCCCACCGTTGTACCCACATCCTAATGGAAAACTTCTACTTAAAGCAGGTCTACAAACAGGTCCGATCCTCAAGATAAATAGAGCAGAAATTGTAAGAAAGATTATTCCCATTTTTTGTCTAGAATACAACAAGAATAAAAGGAAGAAGCAGAAACTGGGAATAAGGTACAAAGACTTGCATAATAATAAAGAAGTCCAGGGTTCATCAGTCTTAAAATTATGGTACCTAAATAGAATTATTTTGATTATTTTTTCGCAAATACAAAACGATAAACTGAAGCTACAAAACTATTGTCAATCACTTGGTATCGGAACAAATGATGTACGATTGTAATGTATACAACTGGAAACAATTCACAGGCAGTGTCTACAATCACGAAAAGAATACAGTAACAAAATGCAATGCAGCAAGAACTTCAAAATTGACGAGTTATGCAGGTCGACAGGCAAGAAATTGGGTTAATTGTGCCACTGAATCGTTTCCGGTCTGTGGTGCTTTATATCCAATATTTACAAAAAAAAAATAAACCCTGCAGTTATCTATGATATGAAGTACTCGCATAACTATTGCTTCTCGAATTTGCCTCCATTGATCAATCTTCTTAGCTTTGATCGCCTGTTGTTCCATCTTCTCTCGAGTTTTTAAGAACGTCTAAAGTACTGATAGTGGTTTCTTCTCATACACTTCCTTGATGATCTGCAATTTCTCCATTATTGTCTTAGCAGAATACATCTTCTTTTCAGCTATAACAACAAACTTAGACTCTACGAACCTTAAAAAAAATAACTCCGCTATCATACCGTATGTATACCTCATGACAGTAATAAGGCTCGCTGACAATGCAATAAAAAGAGTAACAAAGAAGCAGCAATATAAGCTTTAATTACTGAAAAACTGAAGCAGGGCCAACCTGCTATTTTGGCGCGTACGCAGCAATGAGGGATACAAGACAGTCACTCATTGTCATTAATTGTCATCTACAATGACTTTATTTGTTAGCCAGCTGCTTCTGTGGATCAGTGGTAGAGTGTCGGCCTCTGGATCCCAAGATAGCGGGTTCAAACCTGCCAGAGGTAGTCGGATTTTTGAAGGGCGGAAAAATGTCCATTCAACACTCCACGTCGTATGATGTCAGCATGTAAAAGACCTCTGGCGACACATTTGGTGTTTACCAAGCAAAATTTATTAAATCTCAGCCATAGACGCCCAAGAGATTTTCGGTTTACTCTGTCTGCCATCTAGTGTGCCTAGAGTAAAACGGAACATTGAAATTGACGAGCAGACAGCTAGATGGCATCAAATTGAAAAGTCTGCACATGGTAGCTGAGGCCATACGATTATTATTATTATTATTATTATTATTATTATTATTATATTTGTTAGCAACCAGATTACAGTACTGATTTTGAATTACATAGTTTAAGTGCCTGATTAGAGCTTCATATTAACCGTATTTTGAATTAACCAATCGAAATAACACATGAAGGCCTGTACAGTAGAAACTATATGCATAGTTCCCAGAACTGTAATTTTCCCGTATTCATCGTTCAATTTATTCAGTCCCAAAAATGTTCCATATAAACCAATGTTAAATTTCCCCGCATCTATTGTTTCTCGAACTATTGTTTTACTGCATCGATCATCAAAAGAATATTTGACCTCGGCCACAATTTTCCTGCATGGATCGAGTGTACACAAGAAAAATACACGCAAAAGTTTTTTTGAATTTAAAGGGACAGCTCAATACTCCAGCACATAATAACGGCAAACTGTTACGCGAGAATGTACGAGCGATTCAGATTTGCTAGCCTTGAACAAGGATCTTGTAGGCTGGAGTGCTGTTCGCAAGTTATTCACATGCAACCTCACTAGGAGTCTCCTGGCGCCAACACTTCTCGTCGACCCCCTAACCGACTCCTAGAAGTATTTTTACTTACAAGAATTAAAACAGAGGCACTGTAAAACTCAAATTTGCCACCATTTTCTGCGTTGCTATTGACTGGCTAGGGCAAAATCAAACAATGTAAAATAATCACGGCCTGCGCCGGGTATGTTTTAGTCACAGGGTTATTAATCGTGTCATATCTAGTGGAATGTGTGGGATGCTAGAGGCCTGTTGACAACTTTGTTCTCCCCAGCCCAATTGTCTTGTTAAAACCCGGACCTAACAAAACCACACCAAAAATCTTTTCACTAGCCTGGTATTGAAACTAAGTTGGCAGCCTTGCATAGCTCACTCTGACATTGTCCGAGACGCACCATGTTAAATTTCTACCCTCTGTGACATTGTCCGAGCCACGCCGTGTGGGATCTCTAACGTATCGTTCACGAAGCGTCTATGGAATCTCCACCAAATTACAGATTATAGCCGTAATATCCACGTTTATCATTAATTTGCAATAAGAGAACTGACCTTAAAAGGTATTCAGTTAATACGAGGTGTACAGAAAAGTGAAACAAAACGGCGTAAAAGTCACTTTTTATTTTCTGCTTGTATCATGGTTGCAATATTTTGATACCATTATGTACATATAGTATGAGCATGTTCAGCTCTGTGGCTAAATGGTTAGCGCGGGTTGGTCTTCGGTTCAAGGAGTCTTGATGAGGTCGGAGATTTTAACTTTCCTTGGTTAATTCCAATGGTTCGGGGCCTGTGCGCGCGCCAACTTATGCATTTGGATTCACCTTACATAGGGTCGCATTTTCATAAACGCATACATTGCCTACCACGCGATAACTGGAAAGACCAGCACCCCGCTTCGGAGACCACACGTCATTATTATGGTTATATTATTACTATATTTACATGATGAAAACGCCCAAATAGAGTACCCGTATTTTATTATTTTGCTTTCCCCTATTTTTTTATGTCACCCGCATTCCTGCATCTATCGTAATTTCCCCCCTTCCCCTTTAAAAACGATGCATCAAGGTTTTACTCTATTTGAATTTGGGAAATACGTGTATTTCGAATGAAAGAGTTTTCACTGTACTGCCATATTGACAAAATCATTACTGGTTCAACCGAGATTGTAATTAATGAATATTTTCTTTTTCTGTAGCACTGTAAAGCTATTTGGATAATGCCATGTAAGTAGAACAGTGGCATGTCCGAATAATGAATTTAACAACGTAACTGGTGTAAGATCACTAATGGAACAGTTTCGTAACAGCCGTCTTATTTCGCCGATTTCTATGGACATTTTAATTACGATGTCTAAGAAACAACAACATTCTGCAAGAACTCCTCTGAAGAGGAGAGTGAAGTCATCTGTTCTACAAACCTTACTTTAGAACACTATCGTAAATATGTATGAGGAAATGAAAAAAGAAGATCATTTGTGATATTTGAAACCAGCTCTTTTCAGTTTCGACTGAATTTATAACTGTTAGGTTCTTCAGTCTCTTGAAACTAATTTTGAATAAATAAATACAGAAACTGCCTGAAGATAGAAAACATAACAGAACTGAAAATTTAAAAGCTGTTTCTTTGTTTCACTGACCTGCCATTGTGGTTTCCTCTTGTGGGTTCCTTTCAATGTTCCTATCTTTCTATATCTGACTCGATAGCTACAAGTAATGTAGCCAATTAAACTTATTTGACTGCCAAGGGTTCAAGTTCATTGTCGCAGCTTTTCACACAAACCCTGCTTGGGGATGCACTACTCTAGGGTACCAGCAAAATAGTATTTATTCATGTTATTTTAAACTTTTTTCACTCCGACATGTGTCCTACGAGAGGGATTATGCTTGGAGGGGAACAGCTTAGAAGTATATGGGAAGTATCATAGAGGAAAGTGGGAGAAATGATAAGGAAATAATCAAACGTGGAAGACAAGCAGGAATGTTCTGCTGATTTGGAGCAAGGATGACCCTCAGAGAAGCAAAAGAGTGATATACAGGACGTACTATGTACCTGTTCTGACGTATGCAGCAGAAACTTGGGTAGTGATTAGGATAAAGGCAAATGAAATCAAATTTCTGAGAAGCAGGATAGGAGTGACAAGAATGGATAAGATGAGAAACGAGAAGGTTAGAGATATAGTAAAAAAAAGAGCCACTACAGAACAGAATAGAGGCATCTAGAATTACGTAGATGGTATGAACACATGAAGAGAATGGCAGAGGAAAGGATTCACGAAATGGAGATAACAGGAAAACAACCAAGAGACAGGTGGATAAAGAAGTGGAAGAGTGAGGAGAGAGAAGTGGTGGGAAGACAGGATCAGATGGATAGGCTTATGTTCCAAGCAAGACCTGGCCAACAGCTGGAAACTGTGTATGATGATGATGATGATGATCACAAAAATTCATAAATTTTCCAGAGTTTCACTTATTCCACCAGCTTGCTGGGCTTATTTAGTAATGCAGAATGCGTATCTTTCCTTTGCTCCATAGGAGTAAAAACACAGAGTGCATAAAAGAAATTTAACAAGTTTCCTCCAGAAGGGTGGGATGAAAAAACGTACCTGGAAATCATCAGCAGCTTCATTCAGCCCCTGATCCTCAGCTTTGAGCTGCTGCTTCTTCTTATTCTTCTTTTTCCGTCGCTTCGAATTGCTGACCGATTCTTGATCCTGAATCGCTTTCAGGCTGAAGTGGTGTTTGTCATCCGCATCGTTCATGAGCAGTAGTTCTAGTTCAGCCTGAGAAGAAACCATGATACAGTATACTAGAGGACACACAAAAGAGCAGTGAGTGACCTATGCAGACTTGGAGGGAAGAATTTGGAGTAAGAATGGTACCAGCAAGCCAAGATATAAAAATGACTAACAGATCAGAGTAGCAGTGGGCTGCAGAACCTACAAGGCTACACAGCTCATCACTACAAGGTCTGTTCCTGAAGTGGTTGTAATAGAATATACAAGTACCTGCTTTTGCTTGTCTTCTTCAGCACTCTCTTCAGTGTTTCCTTGTTTATTCTTCTTATTTTTCTTCTTCTTAGTCCTATTTTCAGAAGTCCCAAATTCTTCCTTGAAGTAAGGATCATTCATGTCTATGTCAGACGGGAGTTCATCATCACTGAAAGCTTTATCTTCATCTCCTTCCTCCTCCTCTCCATCCTGGTAGAAAACAGAGACAATTTGAAATTAATCAATATACCAACAGTAAACATTTCAGAACGCTACAAGAGTACTGTTTTAAACTGAAATATACAAGTTATCCCTTCAGCTGGCAATATGAGCACACACAATCCCTGGCAGTATGATATTCAATGTCTCACACTAACTTCAGAAGATCGTTGGCGATAGTGGGAAGGAAGATGGCCAAGACTGAGGATGGATCCATGGTCTTCACCTGGCAGGAAAATGAAAATCCACATTACACCATGTTCGGGACTGGTAATGGAGGAGCTAGATCTTACCCGACCTCCCTTCATCAACTCTTGGTCTTTTCCAACCTCGACGGCATTATGCATGGAGGCATAAGGAGTCTTTCATTTTCATACCCTTTCACAACCCTTGTACGTTTTTTTCTTCCCCCGATAACTTCATTTTTCGAATTGTTGGACCTCTTCCATTTTTCTTCTCTGATTGGTGTTATGGTTGCCTATAGTCCATTCCATGTTAAGAAAACAGTATTGCTCTTATGACAACAGGGTTGCCATATAGGACGGGTCTGCTCAACACCATCACGGGAAAACGGCGGCACAAAAATTTGTGAAATTCCGTATTTAAGTTCAAGATAAAAAGCGGAAGAAACTAAGCTGCAAATTACTTTTATGAACTGAAGGGGATGGTGGTTACAGGAGCTATTTTTGTTTTGTACAGAATCAGAGGTAAGCTACGGCACGTAAAAACCTCAGCATTGAATTGTAAGGCAAATTGGGGGAGAAAATAGAAAACTAATATTTTTATGGGGTCGAGGGGTGAGGGATATATTTAATTGTATTTAATAAATTTCCCCAGGCTACGCTGGATACTACTGTATTGTCGTATCGCTCACAAAAAAGAATAGTATAAATTGAAAGTGCTAAAATTAAAATGCGCTTAAGAACAGCTAAATAACAAAACCAAGCACAAATAAAACACACAGCAATTTTTTTATCAGTAAATGTTATGACATGACGTATCGCTGTACATCACAACACCAAAATCTTCAGCAACTGTACAGTAGGAAATTATAGAACACACGCAAATAATATGCAATATACAACTAACTCACACTCAACACAAGACAAGTACGCACCGATTTAAAGCCTAAAAACACACACGCAACAAATAAATACTGTAGGTGACTTTTCTACAGAAGTGAGCTGCCGGCGGTTCGCAGACTGAGGAACTACACAAGACTTGTACCAGCGCAACACAGAAGAAGGAAAATGATGGAAGGCAATGAAGTGATGGCTGTTCCTGCCATTGTGCTTTCTCCCTATGAATATATTTATGAAAAATAAAATGTTATGTAGTTATTTTAATAACTCATGGGCAAAAATGCCTCATCCCTTTTATCTGTTTTTCATAATAATTCCAAAGTACAGTAAAATATCCCTTAATCACGTGGAATTATGGGTCTCTCAGAGGGGGTTTGTTCACTCCTTGTAGGTCCGTAAGCGCAATATTCTTTTCTTAACGTGGAATGAGCTATAGTTGTACTCCGTCTTAAAACAATAATCACAACCACCTCCACCCGACATCCCAAATGCATTCTTCACAAGCACTTTTTTGTAATTTGAAATTACAGTAGAAGTCCGTTATAGGGAGAATTCATCATTTTTCTCAGTTCTTCCATCAATTTGAGACTGGCAGTAGCACAGCTGACTTTTCATTCGGGTGGGGGGGAAGGAAGATTGGTCCTTTTAAAAAATGCAGATATTTATCTGGCTGAAATGCCAAGAATGTTTTTTCAAGCTCCAGCTACTATAACTAACATTCAATTACAGTTTAATTTACAGCTAAATATACAGACATTCTATTGACAATTATTCCTAACAATCATCACTAGGGAATGGATTTTTATGTGCTAAAACCTTGAAAATATATATTGTGTAGTAAAAATTTGAAGAGTGTGTATAAGAAATATTTTGTTTCAATAGTGCAAAATTTTAAGTATGTTTTATAAAAATCACTTTCTTCTCATGCCCAGACAATGGTGGATGGGTTAAAATAGCTCACTGTTGCAGTGAAGAACAAAGACTTTCACCAAATTTACTATCACAAAGTGATGCTCTTGGAACAATGCACGAAACGGAAAGGACTGTTATCTACTGAATACTGGCCGCATTTAAGTGAATGCAGCTACCGAGCTCAATAACTGTCTCAGTTAATAAGGTGGTTGATGTTTTTTAATTTGCGTATAGTGACACTAAAAACTCAAGTTTGCAGACAAAAATGAAAACCTGCAACCTGTTGTCCATTCATTGACCGGGTCAGGGATGTAATGAATGAATCAGATATAGGCCATTAGTACGATGGGGTCCCCACTCCCAAAGTGATTTATTAATGACTGACAAATGCTATGAAATGATAATGGAGAGTGTTGATGGAATGAAAGATGACAGGGAAAACCGGAGAAAAACCTGTCCCGCCGCTGCTTTGTCCAGCACAAATCTCACATGGAGTGACCGGGATTTGAACCACGGTATCCAGCGGTGAGAGGCCAACAAGCTGCCGTCTGAGCCACGGAGGCTCCTCAAGTTTGCAGATAAGAAAGATAATTATTTTTTATGTTTTGCTAGTGGCTTTACATCGCACCAGTACAGATAGGATAGGATAGGGATAGGACAGGGAAGGAAGCAACCATGGCCTTAATTAAGGTACAGCCCCAGCATTTGCCTGGTATGAAAATGGGAAACCACAGAAAACCATCTTCACGGCTGCCGACAGTGGGGTTCGAACCCACTATCTCCCGGATGCAAGCTGCGCACCCCTAACCACACAGCCAACTCGCCCGGTAACAGTTAATGTCACCAACCCTCCTAACACAACACCTAGAGAATAACCTAGGAAATTATTAAAAAGAATAAGCGAGAATAATGAAATAAAAATAAAAGTACAGAACAACTTCAGTGCAAAACAATCAGGATAAGAGTACTTCGAGTGCACTGTCAACAAAATACTTATTGGCAGGGGGAGTCATACAATTAATTCTGTGATATTTTAAACACACCTCAATAATAATAATAATAATAATAATAATAATAATAATAATAATAATAATAATAATAATAATAATAATAATAATAATAATAATAAAAGTTCTTAATTTATATTATTTCAGTTATTACAAGGTGGATCAAATGTAAACTGGAATTTTCACCCAGCAACTGAAGCACTGCAGGGACCGGTATGTGGCCTTAAGTCAACAGCGGAGAGGAGCTTGAAGCCGATTCCTCGGCTGACATGCATGGTGCGTCTTTCCTCTTGTTGGTAGTGAAATGAGTGAGCAAGAAGTACATCCATCTCTTGAACAACATATCATTATGAAGTCTCTAAACAAGAAAGACTTCAAAAACTTAGAGAATTCTGAGAAGACTGCAAACACAGATTGGAGAATACACCATTTCAAAGACAAGTGTTTGACCGTAACGGGACACATGGCCCAATACTTGGAAGGAAGATGATGATGATGTGTCTGATTAACAAAATAAGTTTTTGTCCACATGGGAAATTAAGGAAAATAAACCTCACCAACAACAGCCCGGGACAGGTGACATGTAACAAAACCTTTGTGCTGTTTGTGACATCACTGAAGCAGATGACCATATAAAGATGTTCCAAATTGCATCAGCAGTAGGAATAAGTTACAAGAGTGCTCAGTCCATCAGCGATGACCTTGGCGGCTAGGAAAACAACAGATAGGGAATCTGCCACCTGGGCGACTGCCCTAAATGCAGATCAGTATTGACTGATGATTGATTGAACACTTGGTTAAAGACAAAATGATGGGCAGCATCAAAAAAATAACAGATTTATAAAAGCAAATATGATTTCAACCAAAGTATAGTGATAATTTCGTAAAAATGCATAAGAATTTGTTTCAGTTCAATATTATTTTTAATTTACAAATCAATCAGGACCAGTTTGGCTTTACGACAGGGATGGGAACAAGAGAAGCCATGTCAGCTCTCCGAACAATATTAGAAAGGAGGTTGGAAATGAATAGGAACACCTTTCTAGCATTTATAGATATTGAAAAGGCTTTCGATAACGTGAGTTGGGATAAACTGTTCAAAGTTCTTAAAGCAACAGGTTTGGACTGGAAAGACAGAAGGCTGATATTGCGACTTTATAAAGGACAGACCACGATGGTAGATATCCGAGGAAGTATCCAGACAGCAAAAATCAGGAAAGGTGTAAGGCAGGGCTGCTGTCTAATTGAAGAAGCCATACATAAGTTTAAGGCAAATACCAAAGGTGTAAACTTAAATGGGCACCACATTCAATGCACTCGATTTGCAGATGACATAGCATTTATAGCAGACTCCGAGAAAGGGTTGTCTAAGATGCTGAATGTAGTCATCAGCATTTTTGGACTCACGCTTAAACATTAATGTTAAGAAGACCAAAATATTAGTTGTGAGTAAACAACCTGAACAAATTCACACCAACATTAAGCTTAATGACAAGAGAGTGGAACAAATCAACAATTTCCCTTATCCAGAAAGCCTATCACCATTGACAATAGGTGCAGCAAAGAGATCAAAAGGTGAATAGCACTTGCCAAACAGGCAAGAGAAATCTTTTAATCAGTGCAAATTTAGATTTTGGAATTAGGAAGAAATATGTGATTTCTTTTGTATGGAGTGGCCATTGTATGGCTGTGAATCTTGGACAATCAGAGATCAGGATTGGAAATGACGAAGCGTTTGATATGTGGGTCTGGAGATGAATGCTCCAGATTAAGTGGATTGAAAAGAGAACAAACAAAAGCGTTCTAGAAGAAATTCAAGGGAAGAGAGAACTGATTTTAACCATACAAAGAAGAGGAGCTAAATTCACTGGCCCCATCTTGCGACACAACACCTTTCTTAGCAATCTGCTGGAAGAAAGAATCCCGGGGAAGAAAGGCCGAGAACGACCAAGGAAAAAATTCCTTGAAGACTTAGCACAGAGTCTCCATTATGGTTCTTATTGTAAAATGAAACGAAGAGGTGAGGAAAGGAAAGAATAGTTGCATACACAAGGCATTGCCTTTAGACATCGATGATGATGATGATGATGATGATTATTTGCTTTTTGATGTATTAATTATGTAAGCTCCTTCATCAACAACATAATTCAACATTATGCGTACTACAAGTCAATGACGCACTGCATTCACACTGTGTGCTGCCCACACGGAAGAGAGAACGAGACCTGGTTCACTACAGCTAAGTCTGCATAGTGCAATATAATGAGGCAAACTGTAGGGTCAATGTGGATGAGAAGTGCTCAAAATAGGATGACTTAGACTGTGGGGGCGGGAGGCTTTTGCTCTGATGGTGGTGGTGATGGTCATGGTAACATCGCTCATTCTGAAGACCACATAGCTCCATGTACCACAACTTACTTGCTGCTGTTTAATCTTCTTCTGTCTCTCTTCCTTCTTGAGTTTCCTCTTCTCTTTGCGTTTCTCCAGGTACTGCTGGAAGGGCGTCAGACTCGGAGCACTCTCTTGGAGCTTCTTCTTGACTAGTTTCTCGGTCTTGTCTTTGAGCCCTATCCCCCAGGTCACTTCCATCTCAATGTCCTTGGACTTCTTCTTCTCCTCTTCTTGCTCTATGTCCTGCAGCAGTGCCCGGTACTTTGAAATGGGGTCCGCCTGGCTCGAAGTCTCGTCTTCACTCTCCCTGGCTGGAAAATAATAACTTTATCACAAACCTTAATCGACTAGATATATGTGTTAAGGAAATGAAGAAGTGGCATTGTTGACAAGAGAGTCCTATGTGAAGACGACAATGCATGAAGTTGTGGAAATTTTCCTGCAATGACCTGTTGTTTTGTTAATCATATTACATGTTCCTATTCATAAAAAGTTGAGACTCAAAAATAATAATACTATTGGGTTACGTTACGTCCCAATAACTAGATTTACAGTTTTTGGAGATACCAAGGTGCCGGAATTTAGTCCCACAGGGGTCCTTTTACGTGCCAGTAAATCTACTGACACGAGACTGACATATATGAGAACCTTCAAATACCACCAGACTGAGCCAGGATAGAACCTGCCATGTTGCAGTCAGAAGGCCAGCACCTAAACAGTCTGAATCACTCAGCCTGGCAAGTAAAAAAAAAAAAAAAAAAAAAACTTACATTTTTAATAAATTTTACATATACAAAAGAACTACCATATTTACTCGCCTTAACCCCCCCCCCCCCCACATTCACCGTTAATTTTCAACTATTATCAAGAAAAAAATCATTAGAAAAGGGGGATACTGTATCTTCATGCTTTTCACAGTTCAGTCTGCAAGTGTCTGTAAATTTACTGAACACTGCCACAATCCTCCACTTGAAACTAGTTCTGTGGCCTCATTTGGTTCTATATCTCTTATCTTTAAATTGTCATAAACTGAGTCCAACCATCGCCGCCTTAGTATCCCTGTACTTCTCTTACCCTCCACAACAGAGTCCATTATTCTCCTAGGTAACCTATCCTCCTCCATTTGCCTTACATGACGCCGCCACCGAAGCCGGTTTATGTGTACAGCTTCATCCATCAAGTTCATTCCTAAATTAGCCTTTATTTCCTCATTCCAAGTACCCTCCTGCCATTGTTTCCACCTGTTTCTATCAACAATCATTCACGCCAATTTCATGACTCTTCCTTCTAATTTAATGAATAAGATATCCTGAGTCCACCCAGCTTTCACTCCCACAAAGCAAAGATGGTCTGAAAATAGACCAACGTAAAGATAGTTTCGTCTGAGAACCGACTTACAAAATACTGTTGATCGTAACTGCGAGCTCATTGCATTAGCTTTCCTAAACCTTGATTCAATCTCACTTACTATACTATCATCCTAAACACTTGATATTATCTACCTGTTCCAGCGTTGTATCCCCAACCTGACATTCAATTCTCTCAGATTTCTTACCTACTGACATCAACATAGTCTTGAAAAGGTTAATTTTCATACCTTACTCATTGCACCTATTTTCAAGTTCCAAGATATTTGACTGCAGGCTTTTGGCACAATCTGCCATTAAGACCAAGTCATCAGCTTAGGCCAGACTGCTTAGATAGATAGATAGATAGATAGATAGATAGATAATGCCTTTATTGGTGGCGAAGTTAGGGCTCAAGGCCCTCTCTTACACTTAACCACTAGACGAGTATACATGTACATAACTTATACAGTACTTACAAATACAAATAAAACAAATAATATTAATAGCAAAAACAATAGTAATAATATTAAAAATGACAACAAAAGAATCCTTAATTTTAAAATACACAAAGTAAAATACACTGCAATAATCCGTTCATTCATCCCATTCATTCTTTCATTCATTCAACAATTATCCAGCAAGTCAGCAGCATCTACTCAACAAAAAACTCGCGGCACGCCACTTTAAACTTGCGATGAGAGGGATTGTCCCTAATGTTCGCAGGTAGCAAATTCAATGCCCTGGACGCAGAGATTATAAAGGAGCGGTTGTAAGCAGCAGTGCGGTTTACAGGTATGGTAAGAGAGGAGCCAGATCTCGTATTGTGGTCATGATATGAAGAGAGGTAAGAAAAAGGTGAAGAAAGATAGTTGGGAGTATTAGTGGAAAGTATTTTGTGCAGAAGTGATAACATGTGAAATTCACGGCGCTGGTGCACTCGAAGCCACGACAATTCCTTATAATATGGTGATATGTGAGCATCATATCGCAGATTAAATATATATCTTACGCAGCTGTTGAGGCTCCGGTCGAGTTTCTTGTTACTGTCGCAGGTAATTTCAGTCAACACAGTGTCACAATAGTCAAGTATAGGTAGTAAAAGAGAGTGAATTAGTTGTATTTTAAGTCGAACCAAGAATGCATTGCAGAATCGCTTCAGAGGAAATAAGCATTTGTGTACTTTATTACATGTGCTTATCACCTGTTGAGTCCAATTTAGGGTCTCAGTCACAATAATTCCTAAGTTAGTCACTGAAGTAGAGTAGGGTATGATTTTATTGTTTAAAATTATTGGAGAGATGTCCCGTTGCTTAAGGGAATATGTTTTTACTGGTACCAATAATAAAAACTTGAGTTTTATTCGGGTTTATTAGTAAACTGTTTTCATTTGCATAGTCACTAAGATGTTTTAGGTCGGAATTGATTTTAGTAATTGCAGTATCAATGTCACTCGGTTTTGAATGACAGTAAATTTGTACATAATCTGCGTACACTTGCACTTTGCAGAATTTAAGAGCTTTCGATATATCATTAATTTGGATGATAAATAACAGTGGTCCCAGGACCGACCCCTGAGGGACACCTACGGTCTTACTTTGCCACCCTGAAGTCACATTTCCCACTGTCACACTTTGCCGGCGATTTTCAAGGTAAGAGGAAAAGAACCGAAGTGACACACACTTAAAATTTAGTTCTTGAAGTTTGTGCAGTAGTAACTGAGGGTTGACAGTGTCAAAGGCACTACTGAGGTCTAATAATGTCAGTACAGTCACGTCCCGTTGGTCCATTGCACGTCTAATATCATCTGTCACTCGTAGTAAAGCTGTCGCAGTGCTATGTCCTTTCCTGAAGCCGGACTGGAAGGGATTGAGGAGGGAATGCTTGGTAAGGTATTCTGTAACGTGTGTGTGAACTAGACGTTCAAGTACCTTGGATAGGGATGGTAGGATGGATACTGGACGATAATCTGAAGGAGAATCTAACTTGGAGCTCTTTGGGATGGGTCTAATTAGTGCATCTTTCCAAACATCTGGGAACACTCCGTTTGTCAGGCAGTAGTTAAATATATGTGTTAGTATTGACAGAACAGCCCCCAAGATATCTTTAATCAGCGATATAGGAATGTCATCATTACCTGTGGCATTAGATGTAATAGAGTATATCACACCTTTAACTTCATTCGAAGTGATATTTCTAAAAGAGAATTGCTCATGCACAGAATGCTGTTGAAACAAGGGTAGTGAACTTTTAGGGAAGGAGGTAAAGGCTATTCTTGGCCGTGCGAAATAATCATTTAAAGCCTCTAGTGATATGCTTGGTACATGTTGTTCTAGGGTTTTACCTATACCTAACATACGTAATTTACTCCATTTTTGTCTCGGGCTGTTAGTGTTCATCAGTTCCTGCTTACTACATTTCCACCTAACTGAATCCCTCCCTGCCACTTTATACCTTTCAGCAGATGATCCATGTAAACTTCGTACAAAAAAGGTGAAATATTACAGCCTTATCTAACCCCTGTAAGTACCCTGAACCCCTAATTCAATCTACCATCAATTCTCACTGCAGCCCACCTGTCAACATAAAACACATTTGATTGACTTTAATAATCTACCCTTAATCCCATAGTCCTCCAGTAAGGCGAACATACTTCTCGCCGTAGGTCAGAGGTGGCTCGGATGGGAACCGGCTGTAGGGAGGAACACCGATTTTGAGGACCTTGTCTTTTGAAAAACAATTCATTAGATTAAAAGCTTCAGTATTCTTCAGCTAATGATAAGGTCCCCTTCTCCCATTTCCAAGGCCAAAGTTCAAATTCTACCTTAGTCAGTACACTGAAGCTACCATATGTCAATTCTCAAGAAATATTATTAAAAATCAAATTTCGACGTGTAGAAGAACTTTTATAAGAAAGTGATGGACAGTTTTTGTGAAAAAACAGTGTGTGATATTTTCAGTGTATTTTTGAACATTTTAGAAAGGACATGGGTTCATCCATTTTAAATTATTAGACAGTAATAATTATGTATTTTAATAAAATATGAAATGCTATGACTGAAAAAGTCTTAAATAAGATGAAACATGTACCAAAGAATGTATAACATATTTTAACACTGAATGTGTTCTAACCTGTAAAGTGAGGTGTACTGATTGGGTGAACCATTAACCCTAATACTAGTTCTTAATTAAAACTGTATCAATACGGACCTATATAATGAAGTCTGTAAATTGCAACATGCCCCACCTTCCCAGAAACTAACTCAAAACTAGGGTATGACCAGGGGACAGTTACCAAAGGACAATCCTGAATCTATGATTCTTGTTGTCTAAAGGCGCCCAAAACTGAAGTCAACAGCCCCTCATATTGGTACTTACCGCTAGTAAAGTAGTCATGGTATTTCTCATATAGCATTACTAATCACAAGTAACGTAGTCTCATGGTGTTCCTCACAGTGTGGTACTTCGCACAGGTAAAGGACACCCATGGTGTTTCACACATAATGGTGTCACTCATAGGCTACGCAAAACGATGGAGTTCCTCATATAGTGGTACTAATCACAGGCAATGCCCAGATCTGTAGTGTTCCTCGAAACACAGACCCATGATGTCCACAACCAGATGCTGAAATACCCCAGCAAGCCACTTTTTCTCCTGGGTTGTTCCAACCAATCCTGGACAGAGGAGATTCGCCGTCATAGTTGTGGATAGTATGCACGAGTACTGTAAAGCCATAGTGATCTACTCACAGACCCATGATATTCCTCACATAGTGGTACTAATCGCAAGAAAAGTAGACTCGAGGCGTTTCCCACGTGATGGTATGAATCACAGGTAATCTCATGGTTTAAAATTCAGCATCCCTCGGTCGCCCCTTTTAGTCACCTCTTATGACAGGGAGGGGATAACGTGGGTGTATTCTTTGTCTGTGACCCCCACCCAGAGGGAGTAAGGGATAAATATGAAAAAAATTTAGGACAAATACAATCCGCACATCTTCATACAGTGCCATGTTCACGTAGCCGAACTCCCTTCTCATCACTTCCTCCACATCCGTCTCTACATCACGATCTTAAAAGATGAGTGTTGATGTCTAATTCCGCGATGAAGCTGGGAAGCAGAAATGAGCTCGCTGGGGGCCGAGACAAAATTGATGTAGAAGAGCATGGTTTGATGAGGACGGAGTCCATCTACAGGGTTATTACAAATGATTGAAGCAATTTCATAAATTCACTGTAGCTCCATGAATTGGCATATAGTCACGAACTCAACAGTCATGTAGAAAAACTCAAAAGTCTTGGTCTACTGAAGTCGCACTTCAGATTTCTGCCACAAGAGCGCAGCAGCAGTGAGCAGTGAAACAAGATGGCAACAGGAGCGAAGAAAGCGTTTGTTGTGCTTGAAATGCACTCGCATCAGTCTGTTGTAACAGTGCAATGACACTTCAGGACGAAGTACCGCAAAGTTCCACCAACCGCCAACTCCATTCGGCGATGGTATGTGCAGTTTAAAGCTTCAGGATGCCTCTGTAAGGGGAAATCAATGGGTCAGCCTGCAGTGACTGAAGAAACAGTTGATCGTGTGCAGGCAAGTTTTACGCGCAGCCCACAGGTGTCAATGGAGAGAGCAAGCAAAAAGCTGAACATACCACACCTGACCATTTGGAAAATCTTACGGCAATGACTAAAGCAGAAGCCTTAACGCTCACGACTGCTACAAGCTCTGACTCCCGATGACAAAGTCAAACGCCTTGAATGTTTGGTGCAGTTGCAACAGTGTATGGAAGAGGATGAGTTTAGTACAAAACTTGTCTTCAGTGATGAAGCAACATTTTTTGTTAATGGTGCAGTGAACAGACAAAATGTGCAAATCTGGAGGGTAGAAAATCCTCAAAAAATCCTCACACTATCGTGAAGCACATTCGAAATTCACCGAAAGTTAATGTGTTTTGTGCAGTCTCACGGTTTAAAGTGTACGGCCCCTTTATCTTCTATGAAAAATCAATTGCAGGACATGCGTATCTAGACATGCTGGAAAATTGGCCCATGCCGCAAATGGAGGACAGCGCGGATTTCGTCTTCCAACAGGATGGTGCTCTAATCCATTTCCATGGTGATGTTCATCAATTCTTAAACAGGAGATTGCCAAACCGATGGATCGGTCGTGGGGGAGCTGATGATCAGCAATTCCATAACACGTGTATAAAGGGGGTGACAGTGTGGAAGTGCCTCGGAGAACTAGGGAGTGCCTGAATATCTCGCAGACAAGGTCCAAATGCTGCACTACAACTATAGCAACCATGTGCATGTTGGGGATGGCCATTCCGAATGGTTTAATTCCACACAAGGTGTCCAACAACGGTGCGCACTCTACCACTGCCATTCATTACTGTCATGGACAGTATTCTTAAAATACTGAAAACAGAACAAGATGGAAAACTACACACACTGATGCTGACGATGTAGCCATCTGGGGAGAGACAAAGGTGGAGGCTGGATGAATGGCTAGCAAAGTTCAAACAGAATCAGATGAGTTAGCACAACAAAAAATGTTGCACTGAAAATGAGTAGGAAAGATACTGGCTGCCACATAAAACTTAAAGATGAAAACATTCAATGTGCACAGGTATTGAAATACTCGGGAGTATGATTTCCAGCAGTAATACTGCACATAAAGAATTAGCACCATATTTTCTTGCGTAATCAACACAGACAAAAACTTTGTATGTGTAAATTATTCAAGGAATTCAGATATTTAAAAATGATTTACAATTCATTTACATTTGAAAGATACATCAAATATAATATAAACACAATCGACTCATATGCGGCAATCGTCATTTGGCGTAAAATTCCGGCGTGAGATTTTTTCTGGAGAGTCAAATAAGGTACATCAGGGAAGTTGAACAAGTAGGTTTGAAGTACTGACACTGGAAAATATGCTTCCCGTTAAGAGTTGACAATACGACCTGAAGTGAAATAAACATGAACTAATAAAAGTACAATTCATGTAATGTCATAATCACATACCGGCAAAATAAGAAAACTGTCCAACATGAGTAGGGCCCGGCATAGGAGGGATCCTGCTAGATTTCCCCAAACCGTTTTGCGAATCGTCCAGAGTTATTTGTGGTTGCCCTTAAACTTGTTGATCATTATTATTATTATTATTATTATTATTATTATTATTATTATTATTATTATTATTATTATTATTATTATTATTATTATCCCAGCATTACCTTATCTTCCTTTTCTTCCCAATTCCTTGGGGGTCAGCCCAGTTTTACGGCCAGATGACCCTCCTAACACTCAACCTACGTGAAGGGACGTATTCTATATTGTTTTTGTGGGGCGTTCTCTGAAAATGAAGAGATACGTACAAAAACGAACACAACCACCCAGTCGCCGAGCCAGAAGAATTAAGTCTACACAGCTGAAATCTGCAGCACAGACGGGAACCAAACCAAGAGCTCACTGAACCAGCTACGATAATGACCATTCAGCTAAGGAGCTCAACCAATAAGCCCACCACCTGATGTATCACAAATTTAAAATAAATGTCAAGTTTCATGCAAGCAAGCCCAAAGTTAGCTCAAACTCACGTCTGGCCAAGGTTACCTGCTATGGGTTGGAATAGGGCAGACAGGTAGCCACTGCTGAGCTTTGGGCGGCAGTAAAAGAAACCTGTCTCAGTAAAGGAGCCAACGACTTCGGGAGGATCTCCTTTAAGTGAGTGCTGATCCCCTAGTGCAGGCAATGGTACCGCAGAGTCAGTTCTCAAAGTTAGGAGCAGACTCGTTGTGGGTGTGTGAGCCCACCGTAATAATAACCTGTGTGAAGTAGAGCCTACAACAAGCTAGTGAGCTAGTCTGACCTCATTCCATCAGGTTATACCTCTACTCACCTTGTTTGGTCAGAGAACGAGCCTGCTGTCAGAATGAAAAGAGACAGACTCACTGCTGTTCAGTTAAAATGGGTAACGTTTGACCACTGGGCAGTGAGAGTCAACATAAACCCAAAACTCATGAACAGGCTTGGTACACCAACCGCTCAGCTGTCCATTCGCTCAATCAGTGATCAAACAGCGAGTTGTTGCCTTGTTTTTACTTCATCAGTGCTCATTACGAGTGTTACCATGCAATAGCGATATAAGAAAAATGTTGGGGGAGAACCAATGTCTGTGGAAACAGTATACCAATAATCGAGTCACTTGAACTTCTGAGTTTCAGAGCTGTCTGATCCGTCCAGAATCGTTTCTGCTCATTGTGATCGGACAGCAGGGACAGTTCAGTAGACTCATTTGTTCAGTGAAGCTGAACAACTTTTTGAATTTGATCCTTCCTCCAAACACTCACTGAACAAAGTGCTTTCGAGCATGAAGCTCTGAACGAGTCTAGATTAAGTGGGGACCCATTTCTTGTACACGAGTTTGAGCGAGTCTACATGTCGTTTTGCACAGCTCTGGTATGAAGTGTCAAAGTGGATCAGGACAAGGAGTGGGTGGAATGGAGGACAAAGATCCACAACCCGACCTGGGACCTCCCTGGACAAGGGTGACGGAAGATCATGAAAACTCAAACAAACAAACAAACAAACAAACAAACAAACAAACAAACAAACAAAAATGAATGAATTAATTAATTAATTAAAATAAATAAATAAAATGAACCACTAGTCTCTGAGATCTTTATATGTCATGGGAAGGGTTTTTGATCAAACAATACTATAATTTTCCTCATAGACAGAAAATGCAACATATGTATAGAGCTACTGACACATACCACCATTTTCTTGTTGGTCTTTCTTATTGCCCTTGTCCTGATCTTCTTCTTCTTCTTCTTCTTCTTCTTCTTCCTCCTCACTAGATAAAGCTAGATACGCCTTAATGTCGGCATCCTCAACATCGTCCACTTTGCCGGACATAAATTTCTGAGTAATTTCTGCTCGGTTTGGGTCAGTCTCGTCCCACGTGAGCTCCACTTTGGCCTGCTGCAAGGCTGTGGTGGTGAAGTAGCGAGGCTGGTACTTGGTCAGCTCGGGCAGCTTGTTGCACACTTCACGAGGTTCCTATAACAACATGCACAACTCGCTAAACCTCAACTTTCATTTAAGTCACAGTGATGACCTATGTAAGAAAGGAGAGCTGACCAGGTTCAATTTAGGTCTGTAGTGCCAGCATGTTAGGATGCAGGTTAACTGGAAAAGTAGGGTGGAGGAGAATAAGGTGAGATGGATAAAACAAAAGCATCAGACTTGTAAAAAAATTAATAACATATAAGATCTCACCTGATCAAAAGTGGTATCATCAGGAATGAATCGCAGATCCAGCCGAGTGGCACTACTCTCATACTCTAGACCGTCGCACTCTGTGTACAGTTTGTTAGCTGTATCTGGAGAATCACACACCAACACAGCGTAGTAATACTTGAGCCTGTTCAGCTGGTACTGACGGAGTTTCTCCATGTGGTATTTCTTTCCCTCTTCTGTCTAGCATACAGAGTCAAGGATCAGAGGAAAGAAAAGTATAAATTTAACAAAGATACAAACATTTATATATAAAAGAAAGGACTCTTTAGAATACGTGTACAAGAAAAATCCTAAGAACATAAAAAATGGAACCAAGAAAGATCAAATAAATTTAAAACTGCTTGGGGTTTGTGGATGACTTATCATTACTAGCTAATAACATTCAAGAAGCCAGGAATCAAATAACAAGTCTATAAAATATAGCACAAAATATAGGACTCCAGATATCATTCGAAAAGACTGATATAATGGCAGCAGATCCACTAGTAATAAACTATATAACAGTAAATAAAAGGAAAGTAAAAACAGTGAAACAAATTAAATACATAGGAGAAATTATAACACAGAACTTGGACGAGAAACCTGCATGGCAAGAAAGAAGCTCAAAAATTAACATGGCCTACATACAATAAAAAAAGTCTTAACGATCAAAACAAAATTAAAACATTACAAGACGGTGGTTCAACCAGCAGTGACATACGGAAGTGAAACTTATTTTAAAGTCGCTCAGGGGAACAGAATCGACAAATCGTACAAGTAGAGAGAAGAATACCTAGAACATGCATAATTAATAAATATCCAAAAAATGGACAATGGTGGATAGTGCCAAATGAGTGGTGTACAGAGAACTGGATACTATATGGAAGAAGAGGATATCTTTTTTTGGTCACATTATGAGGACACAGAAACCAGATCACCGAGAAATAATACAGAGAATCTCTGGAATCTAAGGCAACAAGTAGGATGGATTGAGGAAATTAGAGAGGATATGGAAGAACTAGAAATAACTCTGGACAATTTGCAAAGTAAAACTTTTTTTTTTGCTAGTAGCTTTACGTCGCAACGACACAGAAAGGTCTTATGGTGACGATGGGATCGGAAAGGCCTAGGAAATGGAAGGAAGCGCCTGTGGCCTTAATTAAGGCACAGCCCCAGCATTTGCCTGGTGTGAAAATGGGAAACCATGAAACAGAAAATTTAAGAAACTGAAAAAATAAAAATAAGTTTTAAACTAAAAATAGACAAACAACATACAATGAAAAGGGTATTTACCGATGAGCAATGATAAAAAAAGATCAGAACGAAAGAAAAACTATTGGGCAATTCGGAAAGGTGACTTATCGAAGAAGATGACCAGTAAATGATTGAAGTGGTCCAACGAGGCTGAAGAAGAAGAAGAAGAAGAAGAAGAAGAAGAAGAAGAAGAAGAAGAAGAAGAAGAAGAAGAAGAAGAAGAAGAAGGAGGAGGAGGAGGAGGAGGGCTCTAGTAAGATGGGCGCAACATTTATGGAAATAAAATGCAATAGGCAGCACACGGTGAAACAAAACAGAAACACAGAGGAAAGCTTGATATCTTCCCACAAGCAGCCTCGGTGCATCAGCGGTAGACTGACTGGCTCATGATCTCAAGTTAGCAGGTTCGATCCTCAGCTGAAATATAGTCTATTTCTGAAGGGGGATGTCTCCACGTCGCCATTTGCACGTTAAAGATCTCGGATGGCGCACTCAGCAATAGGAATCGTCCAATAGAAATACGCTTTCATTGCCAATGAGCAGTGAAAGAGGATCTGAGACACTGGTTTTCAAGCCACAAATGTGGCAAACGACCTGGTACCAGAGAGAAGACGACTTGGCACAAAGTAGTCTGAAGAGTGAAGAACCACATTCCCCACCAAGATGAAGGAGTCGTGGAATTCTGACAAGTGTTAAGCACGGTGCTGAGTGGAAGAGGATGAAGAAAATTTGATCTGAAACTCTATCTGCCACAGAATGCCTCTCAATGAATAAGAAAGGTCTGGCAAAATAACTAGAAGATCTTGGACCAAGTAAAGGAAAACTGAGAGGAGAAGGCACAATCATGAACTATATCTGCATTTGGAGAAAATAACAGACACTCTAGGAAAAAAAGAAGAGTTTCTTTCTACAGTCACTTCACACGAACGAGGCCAGAAAGACTGTCCACTATAATCTTTGCCTAATTCCTGAATAAGAAAACTTTACGGGTGTGGTTCACCGAAGTGGAAGAGGATTTACAAGAATTGGGGATCTTATGTGATGACATCTTGCAGCGAGACCCTTTAAAGAAGAAACTTGAAGGTCTACAAATTTTTTGAAAAAAATCTAAAATGAAGATAGGCAAGATGTTGACCGAAGAACGGAAGGAAGCTCATCGAAGAAGGATGCGGTAGTACTGAGCAAGTGTTAAAGCTCAAGATAGAAAACGGTTGAAATAGCGTGGTCCATAGCTGGCCGATACGAAAGAGTAATAATAATATTAATAATATGGTGTCAGCTATCATGTACCAGCCTCTTACTTGATAGCATTTACACTGCACGTGTGTCAATTTAGGTGTTCCATTTTATTTTACCAGACGGTAGGGAAACAAATCCCTGTTAGGCAATATATGACTGAGTTTTAGTTAAATTTGTTGGGTAAACACCAAACTCTAACACAGGAATAGGATCTGGATGAAGAAATTAAAACCAACATTGACACTGTAAGAAGCAACTTCCAAACTGAAACGCAATGGTGCGTCAGGAAGTGTGTGGCACATTACCCGTGCTGTTTTATGACGTCTAAGACTCCGTCAATGAACCGACTGCAGGTTTCTTCAAATGTGGATGCATAACCCAACTCTCAGGGCAGCAAGAAAAACACAACATAAACACCATGAGCAATAGCCGAGGTATGCAATGAAGAGACCGGGAAGACCGTCACCAATGACGATGTACTCCATCTTTTATTTAAACATAGGAATTTCATTTTGTCCGTATTGAAGTGAGAAAGTGCAAATACATGTTATAAATAAATATAACATTTTTGTATTGAAAAGGTGGACCGTTTTAAGTTTTTCCGTACTCCATCTTGCCGGGAAATCATGAGAAGTCTTAACCCTCCCAAAATGCAGAGTCAAATCGTCCAAAATGACAAATACAGCCTGCTACAACTGATCATAGAAGGAACACGAGGACGTGTGTGGAGAAGATTATCCCGGGTGGGCAACATCCGAAATCCACAATTCGGCAAACTTACTTCACGATGGTCACCAACCTTATGCGGGGAGACGGCACAAGAAGTATTGAAGTATCCTATGGCAATAATATGCTCATAACTAGGCAGTAAGTCAAGTAAACGGAATATAAATTCAGTCTCATTTGTTATTTCGGGCAGCCTGTATAGAAGAAATAACTATCAGGAGTTTCTGTTGGTTAACGTGAACTCTGGCCCTAACTGTGCATTGTTTGATGATACAGCTCAGTAAGAATAGGTAACTCAAAAGGGTCCACATTTTCAATACAAATAAACGTTATAAGTTTATTTACAACAAATTTTTACTTGGAACTAGTTTCAACGCTGTTTAGCATCATCATCAGCCAAAATGTGGGAAATAGACATAGGCGTATATATGCATACATGTACATTATACAAAATGTTATATCATTGTGATTAATAAGAGTAAAAGAGATGTAAAATAGTGAATTACAAAGTCAGAAATTGTCAGTCGGTAAAATGGTATAAACATGGGTTAGGACTCAAAAACAAAATCACGTAAAAAACATATAAACCGCAACAAAACCATGCAGAAGTTCGAGATGAACTTGGCATTGGATATTCAAATTTTTCAGATACTCTTCCACTGAATGCTGCTTGTTGCGAATGTAGTACAAAACATAGGATTCAACAAACACAATCGTCTCAAAAATGCCCATAACATTTCTTAAAAAATTTTGGGTCGAGATGTACTTGGCAGTTAGGGATTCAAATTTGTAGTCACTTATTCACTAAGCATCAATTAAAAACCAGCTGCGAAAGGTGAAATAAAATTGTACAAGCACGAGTTTGGACTTGATAAACGTAATCTTTCGAAATATATGTAACACATTTGAAACTGTAAGTTCGCGATGAAATTGACACTTAAAGATTTATGTCCACTTATTCATTGAATGGCACTGGTGCGAGTAGCGTCGAAACTAGTTCCAAGTAAAAATATGTTGTAAATAAACTTATAACATTTATTTGTATTGAAAAGGTGGACACTTTTAAGTTACCTATTCTTACGTTCTCAGTTCAATACGGACACAAAATGAAATTCTTAGATCTAAACAACTCAGTAAGTCGTTTCTGCAGTACACTGCCACCCAACCTCTCCTCTTCTGCCATTGAATCTATTGCGCCATAAGAGGGAATACTAGTCAATTTGTACCATGCCAGAGGGTATGTTTGGGGTAACCCAGCTTTTGCCAATGCACAGGATATGGATATTATTTTCACTCATTATGGCTTGAATTTCATCGAAGTACGCTACCACAGAGAGCGTGTTGACGTGGCAGCACTATAAACAGTTGGTAGAGGGAGACAATGCCTGTGTGAGGAAAATGCCTGCAGTGAGAGAGGGGATGTTGCCAGGGTCAGTGTCAGGTACAAGGCTCTGGATCAGCTGTATAACGAGATGTTACTGTAACAGTATAGCAGAAGTACTAAACGTGTCACCACATACCAACATCATATGAGAGAGTGCCTTGCTCTGTCAGGTTTGAATCTGCAATACTGGGATGTAGAGGGTGACAGAGCTTACATTCAGGAGAAAAGAAAGGACTAACCTCTTCCGCATCCTCTTCATCTTCATCATCAGAGTTCTTCTCCAACAACTCAATGGGACCTTTAACCTCCTCTTCCTTCATCCTTTCAAGTCCAAACTCAGAAGGGTAGATCTGCAAAGGAAAAAATTAATTACAATTCTAACACAGGAGCAGAATTCCAACATAATGAAGCTAGGGAAAGAAAAATAGAGTAGGTGAGTGATTTACCTATGGAAATCACGTAAGACACATTGTACAGAAGATTACGATTTGTTATTACTGTGGTTTCTTTTTCCTACTGACCTTTAGGCAGCTACGAAAGGAAACCCATAAAAGTTGGACAAGGGAAATTAGACACAATGCTGATCACATTTATTTATTCAGAATCAGAAAGAGAATAGCGCCGAATAACGGATATCTGTAAGGGCAATGCATTCCACCAAAGTGTAAGAAAACTTGTTTGGAGCAAAGAAGTACCAAGGAAAAGTAAAGAGATACAAAATGTACTATGTACCCATACCGACTTATGCAACTGAGACTTGGACTTTGACTAGCAGGCAAACAAGAAGAATTCAAGCCAGTGAGATGAAATTCCTAAGAAGTATGATAAGAAAGACAAGGAAAGACAGAGAGAGAAATGAAGATGTTAGGAAGGAAGTTGGGATAGGAAAGCTAAATGAGAGAAGTGAAAAGAACAATCTAAGGTGGTTTGGACATGTAAAGAGGATGGAGGAGAATAGAATTCCAAGACAGATGCTGGAGGCAAAGTGCGAGGACAAGAAAGCAAGAGGAAGACCTACAACAAAGTGGACTGAATCAGTGAAGAGTGGCATAAGAAGACGAAATTTAGACTGGGTCAAGATTGTGGAAGAGAAATGGTGGAAGGAAAGAGGAAGTTGGAGAAGTGATATAAATACCCCGACCCGGCAGGAGCTGGATAAGGGAAAATGATGATGATGATGATGATGATGATGATGATGATAATAATAATAATAATAATAATAATAATAATAATAATGGCATATGGCCTCCGGAGAGGCCTGGTGCTGGTCTTTTTCTAGTAGACGGCCTATTAGGCGATCTGCATGTCTGTGAAGAGGAGGGCCCTACCTAGGATGTTTACCAATGTTGAATACGCCACACACACCCAACCCCCGAGCCATTGGAATTAAGCAATTAAGGTTATAACTCCCCGACCCAGCCGGGAATCGAACGCGGGACCCTCTGAACCAAAGGCCAGTACACTGACCATTTAGCCAACGAGTCAGACATGATGATGATGATGAACCGAGATCCATAATAAATCTCTTATGCACAGCAGTTACGACAATTAATCTAAAATGGAAAATACACAAACATTAACAAAGAACACAAATATAAACAAAATAAACCGTTCAAGCCTAATGCAATTAAAACCCAACGACTCAGCTTATTCAAACTCGGTTTCAATTTCTTCACATTCGTGTCTGTCATCGTGGAATTCATCACTCGATTCGGAAGAATAATTGTCACTTTCGTCTTCACATTATTCGCAAAGCAAGAGCATTTGTTCAATATCACTGCTAAATTACTTTGTTTACACTCGAGATTATAGAGCTTCGACTGCTGACCACATGGAGTACGTGTGCATGGCTACATGAATTCTACAAGGAATACGATATTCCATGGAATTAATATGTAGTACTCCGTTGCAAAATAAGGCCAATAGATGTCAGAAGCATCTATAAATTTCTGATGCTTATATGTAATAAACACACGAACTTGGACGATGCTTATAAGTGGTTGATGCTACGAAAGGGTTAAAATAATAGATAAAAGTAGATAAATATTGTTCATATGAACTGATTAGGAGGCAAATCATTTTGATTCCCTAATAGAGGCAGTTATCAGCTGGATTATCTCTCTCTCTCATCATTTTTAGAATCTATTTTTCATTGAAAAATCCTTCCCTAAAGTATAATATTTAAAATTTTAAAATTACACGACAGCTTTTGCATCAATACAGTTGTAATTGGTTCCTCACCGTGACAGAATTAATGATTCCTCCTTTTGGCAGGAAAGAGTTGAACAAGACCATGAGATCTGTGGCACGGATACGGTCCCAGTCCATGTTGCAAACAGCCAGACGATTGGTCACTTCGTTGGTTGTCTCGGCATCACGGTCCAGTTCTCCCCAGCCGTGGTCTATTTCTTCTTCACTGTTAACTGAATTCATCAAGGGATCGGTAATTAGTAAAACTATAGCAAATAGAGGATATTAAATCTTAGAATATTAAAGACATAGCAAACTGATTGTCTGAATTACTTACTGTAAATCAAAGTGAAAATTTAGGCTGGAGCATGTGTTAATACTTTAAATTAAGAAATTACCCTAGCAAGTATTTTGCTGAATAACACACTCAAATAAGCAAACGAATCATGGTCCAACAGACAAAAAAATTAATCAAAATGAATGTTTTAAAAAAATTCTCTCCCTTATCTTACATAGGAAACAGGAGTCTTTGAATTCTCTGCCTGAAAAAGAGTAAATTTTAAAAATTCAATCTTTTTAGAAGGTCACTAGCCAAGAATCACATCCACATGACAATAAGTTAATTTTTATAACTGGTTTTTGCAGAAGCTTGCTAATGGCATTGTTGATCCATAGTTCCAATTAAATGAGGTAAGCTGCCTTTTATAATGTAGTTTTATACTACCCACATTTTACAGACTACCTGAAAACATCTGTCCCTGTAGTTATACAAATAATATAAAATGATCATAAAGAAATCCTCAGTCAAGAACTTAGCAAAGTTTCTAATTTCTGTTTGTCCTCAAAGCTAACAACAAACAGGGTGTAACCATGATGTTAATAAACAAGCAGTGAGCATAGCAATAACACATGTTTGCACCCATGAAGCCAATATACTGGTAGGCTGTGGATTACCGAGCATGGTGAAAGTATGTCTACCAGCATACACTCTGTAGCAAACTTAAGTAACATGCCAATGTAAAACTGAAGCCGCATGTACAAGTAAAAATATGTACTGTGTTTACTCACGTAATTTTTCCTTCCTGATTTTTAGATCAAAAATTTGGAAAAAATTTAATCGCATATTCCCCCACCCCCTTTGTTGTATCTATAGTTTCCAATAGTTGTGAACCTCGGACTTATCTCTTCTTCGTGATTCATGCCAATTTACAAGAAATTGGGAACTAGTTTGGAAATTCCCAGTTCATGTTTCCCATGCTACGAGAGGAGGAACATTCCAGCGCCCCGAGCCAGAACACACCTGTGACTGCTAGCCATAACTTGCCCTTGTTATCAGCTGTGACTCTCATGCGTACAGTAATCGCTTTCAACAGTGTTCTTACATGTGAATTATTGTGCGAAGTGTTTGTTAGAGACGTGATGGGAAAGAAAAACAGTAACTACGACGCATAATTTAAACTGTCTGTAATAGAATTTGCCAAAAATAATGGCAATCGTGCTCCATCTCATGAATTTTCTGTAGCACCATCACCACATGTGTTACTGGCAGAAGCAGAAAGAAGAATTACAGTGTACCAAGAAAATAACTTTATCATTTCTGAGGCCAAAAACCAGGAAGCATCCAGAAATTGAAAAGGAAGTTGTTTCTTATGTACATAAACTGAGAAATGATGGCTTGTCTGTTTCCCATGAGATGCTCCAGTTAAAGGCTGTAGAAGTAGCAAAAACCTTGAAAATTCCTGATTTTAAAGCAAGCAGAGGATGGCTTTGTTGGTTCATGAAAAGGAACAATCTTTCTCTTCGAAGGAGGACATCTTTATGCCGGCGACTTCCAAAGGACCACAGTGAAAAAATTGTGCAGTTTCATAGCTGAATGACATGGTAAATCTATTACTTTGAAGTGAAATATATTATTAGTGTAGGCAATTTTACTGATTTTACCCTAATACAGTATTCTAATTTACATGTATTTCAGGTATCTGGCTCCTATCTTCAGCGAATTCTTGTGTAACATTAAAAGATGACTGTTTCCGTATAATTATTGCTAGGGAACGTATTATTGCCTTCGATATTTTATTGAAATTAATTGTCTTATACATATTTTTGATTATTTTAGGCCTGCAAAAAAGTTGTAACTTAAGGTAATTATGTTCAATTTTTTTCATTTAGATTAGCATAATTTTCCCAGCCCAGTTTTGAGGTTGAAAAAAAAAGTGGGTGGGGGGAATTATGCGAGTAAATACAGTATGTAATCTGGGACTTGAACTGTTGAATATACTACAGTCTGCCTAGCACTTCGATACTTATCGATTCATCTTGCATTAAGGATATCTACCATGCAATGCTCCTCTATGTTGCTGTTTCATAATTTATCATGCTAATCTGTTGGCACAACCTAACCTAACCTAACCCTCCATCATTTGCTAGACTGATGTACAACTGATTGAAATAATGTCATATTTTTTGGAATGGTCTTGTTCTCATTGTACGAAAGGCTGATAAGAGTCCAGTGTGTTTTGCAGGAGGTGAGAGGGATCTCAGCCATCATGACTCTTTCTTTCATTCGTTCTCTACAGGCTAAGCCTTGACGCTATAACCACAGAATATACTACTGTCTGTCTGTTAGGTCATCAGCCCAGAGGCTGGTTGGATCCTCAAATTGCACCACCAAAGATTATGCGGTTATAAGGAAACCGCAAAAACCAATGGCAGCACCAAAATGAGGCGTACTAGGCAAGACGAGGAGTGAGGTAGTTTGCCATTGCTTTCCTCACTGGGTCAGAAAGTGCTATTGCATCACGACTGACCCTATGAGCAACACCTTTCATAACACTCATGCACTAGTCGTGCTCTGAATGTCATTACTCAGCACCACCCATACCCCAGCAGCTTCCATATTGTCACAGCCATGGATGAGACTGGGACTTCGGTGGAAGCTACACTTTACTCTGGCCTGTGCCAAGAGATGGATACAAAAGTACTGTATCCATCAAGAAATGGCAGCAGGCCTAATATACTACTATAGTTCACTTTAGCAATAAATAAGAGCCCCAGAACATTGTGATGTTTGGGACATCACTGCATGTAATAAATTATTGAACTGTATAATTAATTGATAAGATGTATATATTTAATCACTGGTAGGTCATTTTTAACTTATTATGTATATATATATAGGGTTTTAATCACCCATTTCACATCATCATTTCATTTCTTTGTATCGCAGCTATAACGTATTCCAACGAACATCTTATTGTGTAAAGTATTTCAACAGCATTTGTATTTATAGCTTGCAGTAAATTTTCCAATAGCCGTAGTGAGGTGACCGGAGTCAGAAGACTAATTTCAGCCCATTACCAGGAAATGTACGTCATCAAGCTTACGAGAGACCGTACCCCTTCCAAACTCTGAGGAGACAGTTGAAACCTTGTTAACGCCTACTTTTCGAAGTTCGCTACCTGACGCTTTATTTCCACGGGAAAGTTCAGCCTATGTGAATGGACGTAATGAAGCAACGTGGTGGATTCATAGCAATGGACAGGAGAAGGGATGGTACATCAAATCTTACTGGACCATGTGATATGGTTGATAGAGGGAGATTTTGAAGGCTATATACATCGGCGACTAGGGCTGGAGACACTCTTACAACGATTCTATGATTCTAATCTATCATCGGAGGAGGGCTGTACGTCTGGACATCGGAGAAGATCTTAACTTAGTTCACTTCGCATCTGAGTAGTGCACTACTCAAAAAATATACTCTCACTGAGACCTCTTATCTCAACGACGAGAGTTAAAGTCAACGGGAGACCGGTTTTGACTGGTATAGGGCAGGAGAGATTTTGTTATGAATTTAGTTATGGTACTGTTCCGTAATACGGAAGAATACAAGTGTATTTTCTCCATGAACATAACCCATGGTGGTTTTGCTATTAAAATTAGGACTCATTACGACTTTATGTAAGGAGTACAGTAGGAAGTATTAAAGGCAGGAAAGTCGTAGTACAGCTAGTGTACTATGCACAAAGCAGAAGTAGGACTGGAATCCACAACAAGAGATGACGCCGCCTGTACGAGAGGTCCATCAAACATCAGCTGCTATATAGATCGTATCCACATAACAGAGTCTACAAATGGTGAGCTAATGACATAAATTTCTGCAAGTCTTCACGCAACAGTTAATTTTCTTAGAGTTTATTTCATTCAATTTTTCTTTTGCTTCCGTAAGTTCAGATTCTGTTAATATGCTGTTACGTCATGTTTTTCATCCTAATAAATAGCTGTTTTAATTTGTATTTTCTGAAATTCTTATTAATGATCCTTAACTTCCAAGTTAGTGTACTTAATGGTTAGTGTTCCGTCACCCCACCCCTGGGTGTTTTTAGAGTCTCATTATGTGTTATTATTATTATTATTATTATTATTATTATTATTATTATTATTATTATTATTATTATTATTATTATTATTATTATTATTATTAATTATCAACTATCGTTTTCAAACCATAAGCTTGAAGGTTGGCGCCCATGGGATATTGTTTATGGAGAAACAATGATATATTACTTATTTATATTAACATTAAGGTGACCCGCCACATCACAATTTTGTCACACATCTGTGGGCCGAGTGGGTATGTCACAATATTTTGGTGGCCACTCTCTGGTTGTCCTATTCCCCTCTTGCCAACAACTTTTCATTCAAAGCAGAGGAAGTCATCGTGTCTTAAACCGTCACCCACTGTTTTTGCCTTCCTTCTTTTAAATGCTAAATGAAGCTCCTTTTGATATGAACTGCAGAATAGCTGTACATCTGTGAAAGCGGTATCAGAAATCCTCAAACAGGAAGATTTAAAACTGATCAACAACTTGCATATGCCATAATGAAAGCAGTGCAATTGACCTAATTTTATCAAATATGAAATGTGTGAGAGACATATCGCAGAGAATACTGAGAGAATACCTGCCTATAGCGACACTTTTAATGTGGAAAAGAAGAATAAGAAACCCCACCTGATGCCCACTCTGTCATGAAATTTAGATGCACAGATCACAGAAGAAGCTTTGCCTCAGATTGAAAAACAGATCAAAAATATACAGAATGGTTGTATCAACTGTGCTGCAAATGAGCTGGAGAATATTGTGTTGAGCAGTAAAACAATAGTTCCATCTACGCAGTAAAGTCAAACTTTGGTTTAACAGAAGCTGTTACCAAAGTAGGCAAACAACTCATGAATCACTCCACAAAGCTCTCAATATGACATCTGAAATCATGTTACACTAATATGCCACGAAAAGGAGAGAATATAAAACCCTCATATGAGCTAAAAAGAAATATGAGGAGACAGCAGGTCAGCTGATAAAAGCTGCAGAAAATTATCTATATAGGGCCTTGAAACCAAGAGATATCCCATTGGAGGCATGGATGAATCATTTTAGCCACACTATAAAGACACCAGGGTTGACACAGACATTGCTGGTGACGCAAACATAAGATACTCGGATATATTTACTACAAAAGATGAGTTGGATCCTGGCTAAGATAGCAACTCTGAAATGCAAGAAAACCTGTGGACCAGACATGATATTCAATAAGCATCAGAAAAGCACAGCCCCATTTCTTGTAAAAGCCTAGACAAGACTCTTTAATGAACACCTGCAACTGGGGAGGATACCAGATCGATGGAGATCTTCAAAGGTCAAAACCCTCTACAAGGGAAAGGGAGATCCCAATGATCCCAACTCATTGGAATGCACGTCTGACTCGTTGGCTGAATGGTCAGGGTATTGGCCTTCGGTTTAGAGAGTCCCGGGTTCGATTCCTGGCCGGTCAGGGATTTTAACCTTCATTGGTTAATTCCAATAGCTCGGGGGCTGGGTGTTTGTGCTGTCCCCAACATCCCTGCAACTCACACACCACACATAACACTATCCTCCACCACAATAACACCGAGTTACCTACACATGGCAAATGCCGCCCACCGTCATTGGAGGGTCTGCCTTACAAGGGCTGCACCCGGCCAGAAATAGCCACATGAAATTATTATTATTATTATTATTATTATTATTATTATTATTATTATTATTATATTGGAATGCACAAGCATGTTTTTGAGTGAAATAACTGAAGTTTCAAAGGAAGAGCCTCCGTAGCTCAGGCGGCAGTGCCCCGGCCTCTCACCGCTGGGTTCCATGGTTCAAATCCAGGTCACTCCATGTGAGATTTGATCCAATGTGGCAAGGCAGTTCGGCTATTTCACGCTTGTCCCTTATCAGACTTCACAGCATATTTCTGGATTCTTTCAAAATTATAAGGAGCAGCTGATTCAACTGCATACCTGCCAAATTTACAAAACCAAAAATCAGGAGATACAATTGAGGAGTTGGATGCGATACTTAATGTTTAATTATTTAAAATCCTACCCCTGTGATTTAAGTATAAGTCTCTATGCTAGTAAATATAAATTTTGCTTTACAGTTTTGTTTAAAGCCACATATAGTTTATATTTATATTCATGTGTCCCTAGGTATTAACTTTCGTCTCCTCAAGTGAGAACTTAGGAGACTGAACAGTTACAACATTGAGTTTTCTTCCGAATCTATGATATTAGAACATCTAATGTCAAGTGAGTCCTCCTTTCTTTCATGACAACCTGTTGTGTTATTTAAGCGATCGTTCCTTCATGACTTTTTTCTCATTCTTATAATCATCTTCACAATTTTTTTACCACCACCACCAATATTATTATAGTCTGTATGGTAAAACTGAATAAGACATAAATAATCGGAAATTGTATTCTCTATAACTTTTGCTATGTAGTACTTTTCAATATGACCAGTAAGATAGGTAATTAAAAATTCAATTTTTGGCATCTTCCTCTAAACTACCATGTACAACAGAGTTAATAAAATTATTTATAGCATAGACTGTAGTTCCTTATTCCCCGACTTTACATAAAATTCTGTTCACCCATTTTCACGTACCTCGGCACTGATATGGACGTAGCAAAAAAAAAATCCAAATTCATGAATATTTCTGTTATCATAGCCAGTATGATAAAAATGTATAAGACATAAATGATAGGAAATTTAATAAAATATAACTTTAGTTATGTAGTATTTATCAATAGGGCCAATAATAACAAATATTTGAGAATTAAATTTTAGGCCTTCTCCTAAACTACCATTTAACTCAGTGGGTATAAAATTATTTACGGCCTAGATTGTAGCAACTTATTCCCCAACGATATATACCGATTTTTATTAAATTCTCTTCAGCCGTTTTCTCGTGATGACCCTGCGTACGTACGTACATACATACAGACAGACAGACAGAAATCACGGAAAATTAAAACGTGCATTTCCCCTTGTTTCAATGTTCATGTTCGGTACGGAAATATCATTCTTTTTAAATTCTGAGTAATGTACAGGCAAAACTCTTATTTTATTTATATTGAGATAAATTAAAGTTAGTCGGAATAGTCTCCAAATGGCTTGTAAAATCTTAGAAAAGTCACCAGTGGTTATCATTTAAGTTCTGTCACTAAATTACTAAGAAAGACTCAATATCTAGTGACTAGTCTCTAGAATTGACCAAAGAGAATGGAATGACCAGACTGATGTGAACGAACACGAACATGGCACGCGAGAACGAAAGATTGACAATCAATATACGCGTCACGATATATAGGTTTCAATAAACATTGCACATTCGCGCACATTTCTCGTATTAATAAACGTTGATATTTCGTTTGAAAGCAGCCAATGAGCGACAGACTTCTGGCCATTGGCGTAAAAAAGCTGAAATGGCGGGATTTGAAATCAAATGTTTGAAGTTCATCAAAAAATAAGCTAAAATTGGGAGAAATAATAGAATAACCAAGAGGCGGGAAAAACTGTCGAAATTCGGGAGTCTCCCGCCTAAATCGGGAAAGTTGGCAGATATGCAACTGGTACAATTATTCTGTTATAGTTCTTTTTTACTGATGTGCATTAAGGAAAAAAACTACAGCTTTAGTTACTTCACTTACCTCCACTTGCATCATCGGAGTCATCATCGGAAGAGCTGTCAGAAAATAGGGCTCCTTCACCACGAGCATAATCAACAGTCATATCGTGAAGTTTGTCCTTCACCTTCTGGGTCAAACCTCGCTTATCCACATGATCATCGTCATCACCACTTGGTTCATCCTCAGTACTACTCCTTTCAACCTCAACTCTTTCTACAGCTTCCTTCTCCCTCTGCTTCCCCTTTTTAGTCTGCTTTTCTTCCTCTTCATCCTCAGAGACACTATCATCATCATCTTCCTCCTCTGAATCACCGCTGGAAGGTAAATTATAGTATCTCTTCAAGTCTTCCGTCGATGTTTGTTCTGCAGGGCGACCTCTCTTGTCGATAGTATATTTCACTTTAAACCTCTTATCAGTGAACATAGACCTGAAGCGTTTGTCAATGTTTATCCTTTTCTCCTTCTTCGGGAGTCTTCTAAATCTAGGGTCTTTGGCGATGTGAGCAAAACGACTATCTTTCAAAATCTCCTCCATGGTGGTTGTGGTGATAAATCTGCAATGATAAACAGAATTTCACTTAAATCTGTACAAATAAAATCATGAAAACAGTGTTCATATACAATGCCTGTTTTTGAAAGTTCTTTCGATTCAAGCCACATGCCTCCATTGGCATGGGGGGTTCACAAGGGGGTGAAAAGGATGAGAGGAGGGACAAGAAAGTTGATTCCATAGTTTTTGGGGTCCCTAGGTTGATTGGTGACAGTTGGAATCATGTACATCATATCTATAGCGCAATCCATAAATACATACAATTATAACTTTTATTAGTTGCTTGAAATGATCAACTACTTACCAGACAATCTAGTGTGCCAGAAAGAAATAGTTTAATGCAAAACTAAGTAATCTCAAATTGAATCTGAACAGAGACAGGCACTACATCTAGTCTAGTATGGAATAAAGATGTACCAATGGAAGCTAAAGAAGTAATGTACATTGGATATTTCTTACCTATAATGACATATGCCGCAGAAACCTGGACGACGACTCAGAGAAATGAGAGTAGAGTGTAATCTCTGGCATGTAAGCCTATACACTAAGGACACAACCTTACTCTTTCTGCCTTGTTAATACTGAAGGTAGTGATTTATAGTTATTTTCTAACTGTTGGGTCTGATTCAGTGTTCCTAACCATACAGTTTAGGGACCAATACGACATCTTACAGTTACTGTTAATCTTGCAGGTTGGCACTATGTAGTCATGATTTTTTCGTGACTTGTGAAATTATATGGTACCGCCACTGCCATATTACAAAAATCACTAGTGTTAAATGACGAACGCAGCATTTCAATAATACGGTCTTATTTCGTCCAGAATTCCACCAGGATGTATAAGCTAGTGGCTTTATGTCGCACCGACACAGATAGGTCTTATAGCGACGATGGGATAGGAAAAACCTAGGAGTGGGAAGAAACCGGCCGTAGCCTTAATTAAGGTAAAGCCCCAGCATTTGCCTGGTGTGAAAATGGGAAACCACAGAAAACCATCTTCAGGGCTGCCGACAGTGGGATTCAAACTATCTCCCGGATGCAAGCTCACAGCCACGCGCCCCTAACCGCACGGCCAACTAGCCCGGTAGGATGTATAAGAAGCAAGAAAAATCTACAAGAACTCCCCCAAGAAGGAAAGCAACATTACCTCCTTATGAAGATCAGTTCAGTTGAAACAGAAGGAAATTTCGTTATCATGCTAACCTAACCATTGATGCTTTCACGGCCTGTACTTATAGACATTATATACGCCTTTGGACTTATGCTGTGTCAAGAAAATAAGGAGAAATTCCTTACATTTTGCAGAGAACTTTGCTCTGCATCATCAGAAGAAAATCTTGACTATTCACAAGAAAGGCTTCTCAAGGAATAAGGATTGAATTTAGACGTTATAATAGAAGTGGAAGTGGTATGTTAATTCATCACCACATGGCTCACCAGACGCTGACAGAACCATCAGAATCAGTCTGAGAGGGAGTCACATGACAACAGGAGTACACACATATGAAAGTATGACATAGATACAAGACAGAGATACCGGCATGTATGGCCATGTATACCTTGCCGCAAGTACAGGAAATTCCGTATACCCCAGGATGTAAAAGTGGGGACTATTTGTCCTTGGTTTTACCCAGACTGTGAGCAATTTTGGTGACAGTACCAAATTTGACTTATGTGAAGGTAATAGTGTACAGCTGAGGATGGCCGTATGTAAAAAGGTCGAAACCGGTACTGTAGATTGAATTTTTATATAAATAAATTTGTATTGAAAAGGTGGAAACTTTCTTGTCTATAACATATCCGTCTCAACCAGCCAAACAAATCAGCAATAGCTGAGCATGCTCTATCGTCGGGTCATGATGTCGTGTTTCAAGATGCCCGAGTCTTACCCACACTAGACACATACAGGTCCAGGATTATATGGGAAGCTGTGGAAATACGTAGAAATCCTAACAATTTCAAAAGGCACACTGGCTATCACTCAAGTAATACGTGGTTGCCAGCCATTAAGGATTTACGTAGGTAGTTCTCCCCCCCTGTCCCTTCACTATTATTATTTCATTCGGTGTTTCCCAAATTCGTACATTCCTAATCACGAGATATTTCATTCCAGTCTTGTATCTATGTCATACTTTCATATGTGTGTACTCCTGTTGTTATGTAACTCCCTCTCAGACTGATTCTGATGGTCCCATCAGCTTCCGCTTTGAACGCTTGCACTGTATCGCGTCCGGTGAGCCATCGGGTGACGAATGAACATACCACTTCCACTTCTATTATAACGTCTAAATTCAATTTCATTCCTTGAGAAGCCTTTCTCGTGAACACTCAAGTTTTCTTCTGATGACACAGAGCAAAGTTCTTTGTGAAACGTAAAGAATTTCTCCTTATTTTCTTCACACGGCATAAACCAAAAAGCCTATATCATGTCTGTAACCTAACCTTGTCTTGTCACATCTTTGGTACGGTTTGCAGACTTACTCTTTGTGTATTCTTATTGATTTACGGCATATGTCAAGTCAAAGTCATCTCCCGGAGGCCCTGGGAGGGGTGGAAGGTAAAGGCTTCCACTATCCATAACCTCGGCACTTGGTGGGGTAGAGTGGTTAGCTATATGCCAGGCCGCCTTGCCCCCAGGAATTAACGAGCTACTCATGTATGGTGTAGGCTGAGTGAACCTCACAGCATGTGGAAATCTCATTTCTTAAATATTTTGACTTCCTGGCGGGAAATCAAACCTATGTCAATCCGGGTGAACTGAGCACACCTTTACCGCCACAGCCAGGAAGCCCCTTACATGTAATATATTCACGTGTGTGTATTATTACCCGTGGTTTACTTCAGTCTGACAAGTACTAGCAAATTTCAAGAAGGGAGCTGAATTATTTACACCAGACAAACAGCGAAGAAAAGGTTATAGTAATGCATATATCAAAATAAAGGCAGAAATATATAACATTAAATTGAGGGAGGGTGAGAGTGTGTGTTTATTTCCTTAATTCCTTACTGAACTTGAAAACCGACTTATCTTGACTGATCGTTTATTGATTCAGGGAACCTCCATTACTGATACTTACATTGAGGTTAGGCCTAGTTTGCTGATAGTTATCTCTCGTGATTTCAATATGCAACTAGTCAAGTTGGTAGCAGAATAGGGTGGCGATATTTGTTTTTTAGTGTATAACCTTACATGCCGATAACTATACAGGCAGCCGAAATGAATGTCCTGAGGAGTATGGTACAGCAGACATGGTGAGATAGTGAGAAATGAAGACATCCGAAAGGGGCTAAATGTGCAAAAACTAAATGACAAACTGGAACAGATCGAAGTGGTTTGGAATGCTTGGAATGCTAACAGATGAAAGAAGAAAGACTGCCAAGACAAGCACCAGAAAGACAGACTGGGAAGAGAGGACGAGGAAGACCAAGATTACGACGGATGGATTCTAAGAACAGCATAGGACAACAGAACCCGGACTGGAACACAGTGGAATGAGGAATGGTGGAGAGACAGGAAGAAGTGGAGAGGAATCATATTTGCCCCCACCCGGTGTCAGCTGGATAAAGGGAATTGATGATGATGATGATGATGACATGACATGACCATCAGGACAGTGATTTTTTTTTTTACAAGCTGTTTTACGTCGCACCGACACAGATAGGTCTTATGGCGACAATGGGACAGGAACGAGCTAGGAGTGGGAAGGAAACAGCCATGGCCTTAATTAAGGTACATCTCCAGCATTTGCCTGGTGTGAAAATGGGAAACCGCGGAAAACCACCTTCAGGGCTGCTGACAGTGGGTTTCGAACCCACTATCTCCCGAATACTGGTTACTGGCCGCACATAAGCAACTGCAACTATCGAGCTCGGTAGTGATTTTTTTATACTATATACTTAAAATTTTGTAATACATACATCATACATACATTAACGTTATAGACTGTTATGCCTTTCAGCGTTCAGTCTGCAAGCCTCTGTGAATTTACTAAACGTCGCCACAATCCTCGATTTGCAACTAGTGTTGTGGCCTCATTTAGTTCTATACCTCTTTTATCTTTAAATCGTTAGAAACCGAGTCTAACCATCGTCGTCTTGGTCTACCTCTACTTTTCTTACCCTTCACAACAGGGTCCATTATTCTCCTAGGTGACCTATACTCCTCCACTCACCTCACATGACCCCACCACCGAAGCCGGTTTATGCGTACAGCTTCATCCATCGAGTTCATTCCTAAATTAGCCTTCATCTCCTCATTCTAAGTACCCTCCTACCGTTGTTCCCACCTGTTCGTACCAGCAATCATTCTTGCTACTTTCATGTCTGTTACTTCTAACTTATGAATAAGATATCCTGAGTCCACCCAGCTTTCGCTCCCGTAAAGCAAAGTTGGTCAGAAAACAGACCGGTGTAAAGATAGTTTCGTCTGGGAGCTGACTTCCTTCTTACAGAATACTGTTGATCGCAACTGCGAGCTCACTGCATTAGCTTTACGACACCTTGATTCAATCTCACTTACTATATTACCATCCTGCGAGAACACACAGCCTAAATACTTGAAATTATCGACCTGTTCTAGCTTTGTATCACCAATCTGACATTCAATTCTGTTGAATTTCTTTCCTACTGACATCAATTTAGTCTTCGAGAAGCTAATTTTCATACCATATTCATTGCACCTCTTTTCAAGTTCCAAGATATTAGACTGCAGGCTTTCGGCACAAACTGCCATTAAGACCAAGTCGGCAGCATAGGGCAAACTGCTTACTACATTTCTACCTAACTGAATCCCTCCCTGCCATTTTATATCTTTCAGCAGATGATCCATGTAAACTATGAACAGCAGAGGTGAAAGATTGCAGCCTTGTCTAACTCCTGTAAGTACCCTGAACCAAGAACTCATTCTACCATCAATTCTCACTGAAGCCCAATTGTCAACATAAATGCCTTTGATTGATTTTGTAACCGTACGTATGTACGATCCCCGAATTTTTAGGTTAGGAAATTTTCGTATATAGTTTGTAATGTTAAAATCATGTAATTTTGTTTATTGAGAATGTAAAAACATAATATTATAAGAAGAATGTGTAGTTAGGGAATATTGCATATGTACATCATTATATTTTGTATAAATTTCCGTTTGGGTAAGAGTCTGTATATATGGCCTAGCAGTAAGTATTGTGCAACCGGGAAGACTGCGACTATATCGGGAAGGACGGTTGAAGTCAGTTGGATGTGTTGCAACAAGTGGCTTGGAAACACGGGGTACGGCAGGTTGTATAGGCTGAAGAATTGGAGTGGATCAGTGTGGATGTACATGAGTGGACGTTCGATGTCACAACAGACGCACGATAGCCAATACGAGGGCTTTGTTTTTAAGCGAGGTTGGGTTGACTGAGTGACGCGTCAAGAAGTGCCTGTGAGAGCGTTGCTACCTATAAACTTTCCAGGACGCTATAACCACGTGCACCAAGCCTATATAAGCAGGTACGCATGTGCGGCAATTCATTCGGATTCTGATTCTAATGCTGTTTCTGATTGTGTTTCTGTCTCTGATTCTGTGTGTTTCTCACTCGGACCGGCGCGCGGGAGTTACTTTGCGCATAGTCCTAGGCAATGTTGTATTGTTCTTGAGTATCGTTTTCGGAGTGAGCACGCTATATGTTGCTGATGCTAATGAGTTTCTGGTGGCTGTTAGGACAGAGACGCTACTTAAGTGTTTATTTGTAACTCCAACTCTGTATAATAGTTGAACTACAATTCTTCGACGAGATTATGTACAGTGGATGTGGTGATGTGTACAGAATCGAGATTCGGTAGTGGATGTGTGTTTGAGCACAGAGCTGATTCTTGGTCGAGGATCTCGTCGGCCGAGTATCCACTTTCAGTTGCAGAAACCTGAGGCGTTACACCAACCTGTGCGGCACTCGAGAAGAACTCAAGACGTCGATGAAGTGCGTAAATAAGGTTACGGATGCTCTTCGTAAACACGGTTGCATCCGTACTTTTCTCTACCAGAATACGATTTTTGTACTGTAACAGTAGTGAGTGTAGTGGGACTCTTACCTGGAGGTATGTTAGGAAATGTATATGTAGTATCAATAACTTTGTTGATGGTTTGTAGTGTGTATTAATATATTTGCCTTTGTAAATGACAAACGAGCAGGTCTCGTCAAGTAATGATTTGGTTGTTGTTAGTAGTGTGTGTATTTGCCTTTGTAAACGACAAACGAGTAGGTCTCGTCAGGTAGTGATTTGGTTGTTGTTAGTAGTGTGTATATTTGCCTTTGCAAACGACAAACGAGTAGGTCTCGTCAAGTAATGTTTTGGTTGTTGTTTGTAGTGTGTATATTTGCCTTTGTAAATGACAAACGAGTAGGTCTCGTGATATAATGATTTGGCTGTTGTTAGTGGTGTGTATATTTGCCTTTGTAAATGACAAACGAGTAGGTCTCGTGAAGTAATGATTAATGTTGGTCGTAGTTGTTTGGTACGTTGCCTCTGTGGACGGCAATATTTTGTTTATTATTTTGGGAGTAAAGTTCTGGTATCAAACTTGCAGTAAATCCTTTTATCAGTGGAATGAGGTTGAACCTGGCATGCTACCTACATCTAATTTCAGGGGTAAACAGGTAAGGTTATAAAGTAAGTCTGGAGTTTCGTCAGCCTGATGACCGTCGCCTTGGGAGAGGGAGTTACTCATTGCTCTACATAGTTATATATTCCTGTAATTGTTTTACAGGTGGCGCCCACTGTCTTGGTATTTATACTTATTTCACTCACCGTTAATTCATTTCATATTTTCTATAGATTGCAATTTTAATAACCTACCTTTAATTTCATAGCCCCCCAATATAGCGAACATCTTTTCCCTCGGTACCCTGTCATATGCTTTTTCTAGATCTACGAAACAAACACAATTGCCCATTCCTCTCGTGACATTTTTCAATTACCTGGCGCATACTGAAAATCTGATCCTGACAGCCTCTCTGTGGTCTGAAACTACACTGGTTTTCATCCAACTTCTTCTCAACGACTGATCGCACCCTCCCTTCCAAGATGCCAGTGAATACCTTGCCTGGTATACTAATCAATGAGATACCTCGATAGTTGTTGCAATCCTTCCTGTTCCCTTGCTTAGAGATAGGTGCAATTACTGCTTTTGTCCAATCTGAAGGTACCTTACCAACACTCCACGCTAATTTTACTACTCTATGAAGCCATTTCATCCCTGCCTTCCCACTATACTTCACCATTTCAGGTCTCATTTCATCTATTCCTGCTGCTTTATGACAATGGAGTTTATTTACCATCCTTTCCACTTCCTCAAGCGTAATTTCAACAACATCCTTTTCCTCCTCCCCATGAGCTTGGCTGTTCGCAACACCACCAGGATGATTTCCTTTTACATTGAGAAGATGTTCAAAATATTCCCTCCACCTCTCCAGTGATTCCCTGGGATCTATTATGAGTTCACCTGAATTACTCAAAACACTATTCATTTCCTTTTTCCCTCCCTTCGTAAGATTCTTTATTACTGTCCATAAGGTTTCCCTGCTGCTTGATCTAGCCTTTCCAGGTTATTACCAAAATCTTCCCATGATTTCTCTTTGGATTCAACAACTATTTGTTTCGCTCTGTTTCTTTCATCTACGTACAAATCCCTGTCTGCCTCGGCCCTTGTTTGGAGCCATTTCTGATAAGCCTTCTTTTTACATTTACAAGCTGCTCTCACTTCATCATTCCACCAAGATGTTCGCCTTTTCCCATCTTTACACACGGTTGTTCCTAGGCATTCCCTTGCTGTTTCTACTACAGCATCCCTCTATGCCACCCATTCACTTTCTATATCCTGAACCTGCTTACTGTCAACTGTTCGAAATTTCTCACTAATCAGATCCATGTACTTCTGTCCTAATTTCCTCGTCCTACCCTTATTCCTTTGCAGACAGATTTCACCTTCTCTACCCTAGGCCTAGAGATACTTAGTTCACTACAGATCAGATAGTGGTCTGTATCATCGAAAAATCCCCGGAAAACTCGTACATTCCTAACAGATTTCCTGAATTCAAAGTCGGTTAAGATATAGTCTATTATGGATCTGGTACCTCTAGCCTCCCGTATGTAGCGGTGAATAGCCTTATACTTGAAGAATATATTCATAACTGTTAAACCTATACTTTGTACTTTTGTAACACTGAAACAAAATATTTTTCAATACTTACTACAGACGAAAATAAATTTCTAGCTTTTTAGCACATAAAAATCCGTACCGTACCCTATAGTCCTATTATAAACAATGTGCGTGTTCTGACAGTTCGCAGTGTGGTAGTTCCAGTTGGCAGTTACTATGATACCTAGTACACACCTCCCATTTAAGCCAATCCAAGGTAGTCGCACCTTCTCCCTTTCCCTAACCTCTGTCTTAAAGCTCCCCGAGGCGGCAGATCCAAGTTCCACATTGCCAATTCATGGGCCTGGCCAACTGACTGCTACGGAGTGAAAACATCATTATCTGTTTTATATGTCTTAAAATCAGCAATTAAAGGACACACTAATTGGACTAGGGGGGAAGGAAAAGAAATGAAAGAAGCCATGACAAGAAGAAGAGAGGGAGAGAATGTACCTGGACCATCATATGATGGGAAAACTTGACACTATGCTTCAGATTTCAGTAAAAATAGGCCTCATGACTTATAATCACGAGATTGAAAGCCGTGCAAAACGACAAGCTGAAGGACAGACATTTACCAATCACAACTCTCATCTTAAATTGTGCCGACACCTATGGCATGCCAATATAAATGGTCCGTTATTGGACATTATAAATTTTTCCAGCTAGCTCATTCTTGGTTGCCAGCGTTTCGCCCTCGTGTGCTAGGGTGGGCTCATCAGTTGGCACCTAGCACACCCACCAATACGCTGGCTAGTGCATACCGTGGAGGCAGTGCACTAGCCAGCGTATTGGTGGGTGTGCTAGGTGCCAACTGATGAGCCCACCCTAGCACACGAGGGCGAAACGCTGGCAACCAAGAATGAGCTAGCTGGAAAAATTTATAATGTCCAATAACGGACCATTTATATTGGTATTATAAATTTGCTCATTCAGGACAAATATTTCAGATTCCCTATGGGAATCAACATCTATATCACCTATGGCATGGTCTGACTGATTTTACTTTTTTATCCAAAAGGAAGAAAAAAAGCATGCTCTTATAGACTTCTCCCATCCTCAATCGGATCTGAACCCGGAATATTGAGCAGGCCAGTCTAATTATTATTGGCAACGATGTCAACGGACATCTCCATGATAATATAAATATAGGCTAGCATAAAGACACGTATTTTTAAATGTCCTTTCTGCTGCTGAAATCTATCTAAAAATTGTGGATGGACTGACAAAAGCCTGATAGGAAGGGGAATGAGGGGTATGTCTTACGACATTTGAGCCAATAAAATGACTGCTGAGCCACCTTAGAATAATATTACAATATTTAATATTATGCTAATGTTGCCACAAATCTCGCACAGCGCCTAGCACGGAACGAGAGGGGTTGATTGTGATGGTAGTAACACCAGCCGGAACATGTGGCAACACAGTGCTCCCGCACCTTAGCTCAGTGCCACGTGCTGCGAGCTGTCATAACACGCACGTTGTTTCAATAGGACTGTAGTAATTATTATTATGACAATAAAAGGTCTGTGTGTTAGGTCATCAGCCTGAAGGCTCATTGGATCCTCAAACAGCACCACCAAAGAGAAACTAGAAAAACAAATGGCACACCAAAATGAGGCATAGGCCATACTAGGCAGGATGAAGAGTGAGGTAGTTGGCTTTTGCTTTCCTCACACGGGTAGAAAGTGCTAATGCAGCATGACCAGCCCTATGAGTACCACCTTTCATAATATTACTCAGCACAGTCAAAACGATCTAAGGAGCTTTGTCCTTCCACTTATATGATTGAAATGCCATCTGTTATTTCAGTAATTGTACATTATTGACCACAGCACCTTCCACACTGTCACAGCATCAATTGGACTGGGACTTCCATTGAAGCTACAGTTTGCTCTGACTTCTGCCATGAGAAAAAATGCAACAGGTAGTGAGAAAAGGTCAACATACTTGAAAAAGTAACAGAATTATTCTAGAAGGTCACAATGCTAACATATAAAAAACTGACTGGAAAAAATTGTGGTAACAAGCAATGGCTCGCTACACTTAGAAAAGGCTGCTTTTTATAGCCAAAGAAGTAAATTGGCAATGACTGACTGCTTTACTCACACAAACATTTCTGGACATTATAGAAATAAAAGTAATATTGTTCGGATTCTTTTTACGTGCGAGTTAACTGGAGATCGAACCATACTCAGCTTAGCGTCAATCTCTGGAGGAGGAAAAGTGGCAAGCATCAAGGGACTGGTTTAACAAGGGGTGTCCACTCTTCTGCAGGACATATTGTTGGTTGCTACTGTTGAGGAAAAAAAACATTCTAAAATTCAGTCCAGTTCAAAATGCTACCCCAACTACTCAAGAATGATCAGTGACCATCTATACGATAGACCTATTAATACTTGCTTCAAACACCCAGAGGACTCCTACCGAAGATAGATTAATTAAGGAAGAAAAGCAGATGTTAACCAAGACAGTAAGGGTTAGTCGCTGAAGGTACATACGTAATGTTGAAGAAATGTTTCATAAATTAAGAGAAGTGTGCATCATGTACAATTACTGAAATAACAGATGGCATTTCAATCAGATAATATTAATGGAAGGACAAAGCTCCTTAGATATTTTTAAACGCAATTCTGATATGCTTAACGACAATATTTTAACTAGGGTCTTTCCACATAACCTTAAAACTGCCCAAAATGCCTGTAGAGGTTCATCTATCTTACTTCCTGCAACAAGTAGAATCATATAGATTGAAATTAGTATAAATAAAACATATAATCGACCAAAAATGTGCAACAGAACTTTTTTTTTTTTGCTTTACATCGCACCGACACAGATATATTTATAGGTCTTATTGCGATGATGGGATAGGAAAGGCCTAGGAATGGGAAGGAAGCGGCCGTGGCCTTAATTAAGGTACAGCCCCAGCATTTGCCTGATGTGAAAATCGGAAACAACGGAAAACCATCTTCAGGGCTGCCGACAGTGGTGTTCGAACCCACTGTCTCCCGGATGCAAGCTCACAGCTGCGCGCCCCTAACCGCACGGCCAACTCGCCCGGTTGCAACAGAACTAACATGATTTCCACAGGATGCAACGTTCAATGACAAGATCTTGCTTAACCTAAAATAATTAATAAATCGCCATAATTTAAACAAGATACGTACGTTGACTTACGGAAAATACGTCAACTGCAGACAATTAGAAGACTAAACACCTCAACTATAGAAAATAATGCACAACTGAACATTCACTGATGCAACACCATTTTCAAAATAGTCACAAATTCCCCACGGTTTCCAAAACAACAGAACCAATCCTCCTTGGAACATCCTGGAATACCAAAGTGGAATACCACGCACACACGTGTGTAAAATATTAAAAAAAATAGTTGCAGCAGCCCAAAGTATCGATTTTATTAATTCGACCCTGATTCGATTCGCAATGAGAACAACGGGTACTGACAAACCTCCAAACAAAATATCGCGTTCCTCTGCAAGTGCCCTTTCAATAGTAATAGACATCCTAAAGATTCTAAACACTAACACACTCAGCTTATAAAATAGACTGATGAGGTAACTAATGGAATAGAATTATAGCGTTCTTCACAGATGAAAACAAAATAAAAGTTACTTATAAGAAAAGTAAGTTATAAGTGGATTATTCCTTGGGTTGGCAACCTGTGCATAGTAGTAATGGCACCTATCTGGCAAAATTGTATGCGAAGAAAGCATTCTTCTTCGCGGGGCCTGCATCAACATTTAATGACAGTCAAGTGTAACTCTTGTTTCCATCTTCTCCTATATTCTAATTATTTTTTTCTTAGTTTCGTGTGGCGTCAGTGTTATTAAAAAACAAACCGTAAGGTAATTAATTGTCCAAGTAAGGTTATCCTCTTGAAAGGAAGTGTGAGGGTCGAATACCTTCATTCTCTGTTTATCGTTCTTGGAAGACATAACATCTCTGTAAGGACTTCATTACGTCTGTACAGTTTTCATAGCATTGAATGACAGTTAAGTTTGTAGTTATTTGGTAATATTCGGTAGAAATAAATGGAAGCAATGTCTCGTGTGTTGTGTTGTTACCGTGTCCATAAACTTTGCAATAACATACAAATTTTAAATGCTTGTAGAAAGTTTCCAGGAAGATACAGAATGTTCTTTACAAGTGAAAAGATATTTTTGAAGCCTCAGGCAAACAGGGATGCTGGTAACCCGTGGCTGGAGAGACAGAAGAAAGTTCGCTCGACCATGTACTACGTTGCTGCAGCTGGTGTGCTAGCAGTTGGACTGAGTTATGCAGCTGTACCTTTATACCGTATGTTCTGCCAGGCTTATAGCTATGGAGGGACAACACTTGTCAGTGATGATGGTGGAAAGGTAGAAAGTATGGCAAAAAAGACTGATCGTGTCATAAAAATAAAGTTCAATGCAGATACAGGTGCTAGCATGAGGTGGAACTTCAAACCCCAACAAAATGAAATTAAAGTTGTTCCAGGTGAAACTGCATTAGCATTCTACACAGCACAGAACCCTACAGATCTGCCTGTTATTGGAATTAGTACTTATAACGTTGTACCATTTGAAGCTGGGCAATATTTCAACAAGATTCAATGTTTCTGTTTTGAAGAACAACTTTTAAACCCCCATGAACAAGTTGATATGCCAGTTTTCTTTTATATTGATCCAGAATTTACAGAAGATCCCAAGATGGAATTTGTAGATTCATTAACACTTTCTTATACATTTTTTGAAGCAAAGGAGGGTCTAAAACTTCCTGTACCTTCTTTTGCCAGACATTGAAAGCTACAGAATTGTAAGCCTAGTTAGGCCTATAGTGTTTGATGTACAGTAGCTACCTGTACAGAAGTTGTTTCTTGTATAAATAGTGCATTCTGTTTGATAAGAAGTGGCATTAACTCAGATAAGCTTGAAACTTTTCTTTCAAGGATTCATATAAAGTAGTTTTTCTCAAAAATGTATTCAATGGAGCCAAACACGATTCTAACAGGCGTTTGGTCATTCAAACCTTATTTTGTGAAAAGAAGGGTGTCCTACATATAGGACAGTAGGCTTTAGGGGAGAATATTTGAGCAGACCATGGGCAGTGCCTACAATGTCTAGAATATCCATTGTCTCACATTTTATCCATAGAATATTCATTAATACAACATGGAATTGCATATTACTGACAAACTGTTAGATAATCTTATAAGTCACATGTCACAAAAATCACATAATCATGTAAATAAGAAATGTCACAGAACATTGCACCCATTGCTGTGAGTGATATACCACAAAACACGTGACATTTTCTGTCCTGTATTGTCTTCTGGTGGCAATATCAACGTCTTTGACTGAGATTCTAGTGAGATAATCAAATGGTCTAGCCTGTTGTATCCAGAATCAGTGTGCTCTATTCTTGGTGATTTACTTGGTCTCCTCTTAGTTGCCCACTCATTTGTTTCTAAGAGTGCAATAACAACATCACCTGAATGCCCGAAGCCATGAATTCTGCCATGTCAGTTCAGTGCATAATCAGCTGGGATACACCACTTCTTGCTACGAACTGCTTCTCGAAACAGAGATATACAGGGACATTACTTTATCCATTCAGGGGATTCTCGGTCGCCTGCAGTGTGAGTCTGTCTCCCACAAGCACTTTGCCGTAATGCGACCAGTGCGTGTTTTCGCACAAGTTTTCCTGTACTTTATGAAGGTATTATGTATATACACATGCTCATATAATGAAAATGGCATTGGAACAACACATTGAGCACTAAACATGTGAACACTTGACTAAACTGAACCTTACGCTGATAAACCTCTCAGCAGACTGCATTGGAGGGGAGCTTGTGGTGCCGAGAAGCACATAACAGCAAATTGCTTGGCGGGAAATAGGCAAGTGAGAATCCCCCAAATGGATAAAATAATGTCCCTGTATTTTGGTCTCCGTGATAGACTTCCCCCGTGTGCCTATTGTAAACATAAGTAGCCTACTTTTAGATGCAGAAATTTGAATTTTTCTCTCTTTCCTGAAATATCTAGAAGCACTAAGCAATGGGTACACAGGTACAGCATTTGATGCTACACTAACAACTAACCCACTTGGCCCTCCGTAGTTTTGAAATAAAAAGTACTTCCTTCCTTCCTTCCTTTTCATATCAGCAGCATCTGCTAAAGTCCAATTCAGTATCCTGTTACCTAGAATTTTTGCTGTAGCCTTGAATTTTATGCTCCTCTTTGTTTTAGTATCAAAGGAGCAGTTGTAAAAAAAAGAAAAATTAAAAAACTAAGGAAATTATAGATATGAAGATTTTGTCTAGGTTTAGTGGCTTTTTGTTTTGTATACGGCCTCTCCTAAAGACGATAATACAAAACAGGTGTTGGTGTCGCAGTTAACTGAACTGATGTAATACAGGGTAGTAAGTATGAACTTCCTTGTATTAACTTATCCTTGTTGTCCCTGCTATCAAGAACATTTCAAGGCAATAAAGTACAACAGATATTTAGCTTTTGCGGAACACATTTACAACAATAACAACAGCTTTTTTAGGGATTGAAAAGGACATGAAATTAATTTTTAAGAGTAATTATGGATTTGAATTAAATACACGTGAAAACATTGAGATATTTTTGGCGCAGACAAGGGATCCAGATAAAAATTTAAATGAAACAGTCGCACGCAACATTTTGTTTACGATCTTGAGTTGACGTAACATCAGGTGCTTCCATCGTAACCTTGAGGTAACGTAACATCGTATGCTTGCAGTGCGGTTCCGTACTTAAAGCTGAACGTTTGTTAGTACTCGACCAACAGCCTGAGCACGAGGAAAAGCCAGCCCTTCCTATGGTATGTCCATACCTTTTACAACAACATTGTAAGTTTATATGTATTATTTTCATACTTTTACACTTGTTTTTTTTTTCTTTTTCTTTTTCAGTTGATGTCAACAGGTCTACATTTTAAACTCATTTTAACTAATTTTGACGACACACTCATATGGAATTAAATTTAAATTCTAACACTGATGATGGACCTAGTATCTGAAAACCGGTTATGTTTTAGAAAAGTGTGTGCTGATACGACTGTATATAATTAATAATAATAATAAAAAAATAACTACATCAGCACTGTTAATAAGAAATGACTTTGATATTTTATAATGATTATAATTCGTCATTCATTGTTCGAGAAACATCCAAAGCCTTTAAATTTAGGAACACAAAATTGAAAATATTAACCATCAATGAGGACATTAAGTTCAACCACAGATGCTTAAAGCATAACTTAACACCTAATTTTGTCAATCTGAAAAGCAACAACACATCAGTATCTTGTTAACTTATCGCACTGTCTTATATATAGGATGGCTATGTTTGCTTGGTCTTGAAAGCTATGTAATTATAAATTACTACATTCTGACATAATGGGCTGATACACTGATATGTTAAAGAGTCTACAAATACAATAACATAGTTGTATGTTGGCATCAGTGTAACTCATATAAATAAACAATTTGCCATGGTTAAGCAGATCTTGTTGTCTCGCAGTCAGCTAACAATGTTCATAGTTGTATTGTTACCTACAAAACTGGAACTCTCTCTAACTACAAGAAAGACCTTTACAGAGATACTAACACACCAGCATCAGTGAGAGAGCAGGAAAGTTCACAGCTATAAGCCACAGATTAGTCAAACAAGATCAAAACTCCAAAATATATGCCATCTTAAATAAGTTATAGAGCAGTAAGCTTATCTGGGTTAATGAACACCACAATGTGTGTCCTGTACACTGTATTTCTTGCAAACCGCAGTTCCTGAAATAATTTACTTCCAAAAGAAAAGGTGTGAGTAGCCCGTTTGCAAAACATTTTTATGTCTATTGGAAAATAAATGTTGCTTTTTTTTTTTGCATCATGTTCCTTGGTAACTCCTCCATCAAGAAGACCATAAAGTAATTCTGCTGAACATGTTCTATGCATTGTAGAAATTATATTCGCAAAATTTAGGTACAGTGCCATGTCCTTCATATAGCCTTAGGATAGATGATACTGTGTAGGCCTACATTCCAAGGTGCAGTTCTTTCCTTGATCCTATTTTTCACTGAGCAACATATGCCATTATGACTTAGCTCATACAAAGCAGCACTGTTCTTGTATTTGTTTGGTTGATTATTGTGCTAGAGTAGACGAAACTTTCTGTTAAAATGTAAAAACCAGAGACAAGGCAGAAATGGGCATGTAAAAAGGGCACTAAAAGGTCTTTGAAGGCACTCAAAATTGACATTTAAAATAAGTACTGTACTTAAGTGTAAATTTGAATCCTTGCAAAATTAGTAGGTACTATTCTAGTATATATTGCAGCAAATGAACAGATCAAAGTTGGTTTTGACCCTGCTGCTTTTCTTCACACAGAGACAGAGCATATTTATATTTCACGGCTTCTGCATGTTCCGAAGTGTGGCACTTCTTTGCGTAGTTCACTGACATTTCACACGCTTCATAGAATAAGACTTACTGCTAGTCAAAAAGCCATAACCACCAAATTCTTTTAACGAATTTATGTAAGTTGGTGTTTAGTGTTGCCTATTCTTTAGGCATGATGAATTAACTACTCTGTAAACATCAAGAAAAAACTACTGTACACTGTCACGCCACTTGCAAAAGATACCAGCTTTCATAGGTGAAGAAAGCGAACTGAAAGCACTCCGAGAAAAGGTTGGCATTTTACTGGTTTACCTCTGTTTGTCAAAATTCTTGAAGAATACATGTTATTTAAACCCCCTTCCATTCTAACAATAAGTAGGGGAAGACTAGTGCTAAAAGTGCCAGTTTCTCTAAGCAGTGGCAGCGATTAGGGGGGAGAAAAATAAATGTTATTCCATTTTAGCCACCTAAAGCTCGAACTTACTTTAAAAAATCAATTTATACAAAACCTGTTGTCTTATCACCTAATTCTTTCCTTTCATTACAAAAATCACCACCACTAGCACTACTTTCCTTTAATTTCTTTAAATATTGAAAAAAAAAAGTACTTAGTGGAAACGCACACAAAATGTCATTTGATGTGGCTAACCAATTTGTATCATGCCACACAGCAAGTAAGTGTGATGAGTATCTGATGGCACAAAACTTTAGTTGCACTCTAAATGAGTTTTGTATACGGATAAATCCATATACTGCAGCATCAGTGAGAGAGCAGGAAAGTTCACAAGTTCACTTTGTTAGTTGCTACGGAAGTGTTCACGTCGGCTACTGGCAACTACATTAGGGTGACAAGACTTTGTTTCACTCCCAATAGCTCAGCAGTAGTTAACGCCTCCACAAACTTCTTTCCTCTACTTCCCCCTCCAAGCCTGTGACTTCGCGCAGGTTTGTATCGTCAAGTAGTAATAGCACTTCTAGAGGAAGGAAGCAGGAGGATATTTTTGCCAAGGTCATGGACAATGAGGTACAGTATGATTCAACCGACTGCCGCACGTATTTGCCAGTCTGGCAGTCTCAGCCAGTCAATGTGTCTGTGTAGTTCTATCTTAGTGTATAGTCAAATACTAAATGGCTTTTTTTCTATATAACTTATTGTATAAGGAAAGGTCCACCTGTTCAATACACATTTATTGAAGATTTAAGTTATTTAAACATTATATCATCTTGGAACTACTTTCAACCTACAAGATGTAATCTTCTGCCATTATAACCAATATTTTACTTGATCATTGACAGCAAAATGTATATTAATAAATATTCATAAATATAATGTAATTAACAGTAATGTACATATTGCTGTCAATGACCAAGTCATATATTGTTTATAATGGCTGAAGATGACTTCTAGTAGGATGATGATGATCAGTGAGAGAGCAGGAAGGTTCATTTTGTTAGTTGCTATGGAAGTGTTCATGTTGGGTACTGGCGTCTACATTAGGGTGACTAGACTTTGTTTCAATCCCAATAGCTCAGCAGTAGTTAACCCCTCCACTAATTTCCTTCCCCTACTTTCCCCTCCAAGCCTGTGGTGCAGGTTTGTATCATCAGGTATTAATAGCACTTCTGGAGGAAGGGAAGCAGGAGGATATTTTTGCCAAGGTCATGGACAATGAGGTATGATTCACCCAATTGCTGCATACATTTGATGCTTGTCAATCTAGGTCATTAGCCCTCTAGTAGGTTGAAACTAGTACCAAGATGTTGTAATGTTTAAATAACTTACATCTTCAATAAATGTGTATTGAATAGGCAGACCTTTGCTTAACTTGATATCATAACTGATTGTCAGTATTAGGTTATAAAGGTATAATGTAAATATTCATGCTCTATAAAATTTTCTTTACTCGTCTGGAATCAAGATAGTCGTATAACCTGGAAAGAACAACAGACAGTGAATAATAAAGGCACAATCTGCAGTGGAATAGAGATTTGTACTCCACAAAACTCTACGAAGAAACCAGCAGGACAAAAATGCAGCCTTGCACCAAGAAAATTGATGCTGATGACCAAGCAATGCAATGTGAGGGTCCGTGCGCAGTTTGGTGTCATAAAAACTGTACGGCTTTGAAGCAAGGAGAATTTACATCATGCAGAAAAGCAATTGCAACTTAACCTGACTATGCAATGAATGCATTAAAGCATTAAAAACTCTGAAATATCAGGATGATATAACGCAGAGACTGATGGGAAAAATCGAAGACTTAATAATGAACAACTCAATAATGAAAGAATTGGCGCAAAAAGTGGAAAATATGTCTGAATTCATAACCACAAAATTAGATACAGTTTTGGAAGAAAAACTAAATATAGCAAAGGAATTGTCACAAAAGGTGGGAAATACGTCCAAATTCATAACCACGAAATTAGATACAGTTTTGGAAGAAAAGTTGAGGGTAACGATCTCTCAAAGGAACATTAAAATACCAGAAAAGACCAAGATAAAACATAGAACAGGACCAAATAGCTCGGCAAATGACAAGGAGGAGGAATCTTACGCACAAGTTATGACTCAAGGAATACAGGATTTTGGCAGCAAAGATCAAAACAGAGAGGAGAATAATGTCAATGGAGCAGGCGGAGACGAGGATCATGACAACAATGCTTGGCGCACTGCAAAAAGCAGAAGAGGAAAACGAGATTGTTCTTCACACAGACTGGTAATCGGCACAAAGGAGGTGGGTAACGATTTACAGGCAGCGGAGAGTATGTGAGAAAATTAAGGCAAGACACCATACCAGAAAAGATAACAGAATATTTAGTTAAGAGTGGAATCCATGGTACATTGGAATGTAAGGAACTGTCGACGCTAGGGACAAAGAAAACTTTCAAAGTTGGAATTCCTTTCCAACACCTGTATACTGCAAACAACTCAGCGTTCTGGCCAAGAGATGTACTAGTGAGGCGTTTTTGCTTCTCACGCAGGAAAAATGAGGGAGTTTCCCTTGAGTAAGAAAGGAGCAACTCCGAAGGACTGGCAAACGCACTACCATTTAAGACAATCGAACAAACGGATGTGTTATCGAAACCGACTTTCAACCTATTAGGTCGTGTTACATACATTTAGTACGTATTGAAGAGATGTTAAGTACAGAACAAAAATGGCCAACCAGACACTAATGGGATCCGAACCCACAACCTCGCAATTTCGCGTCGGTTGCTCTACCAATTGAGTATGGTGGCCTAGGCCATCTTTGTTCTGTTGGAAAGGATCTAAGCTACAGGTCTGGTACTACTACCATCACACTGTAGAGTGCGTTTAAGTTGCCCGTTGAGGACCAAGTCAGTGAATATTGAATTTTCACGACCGCATTGTAATCAAAACCGACTTTCAACCTATTAGGTCGTGTTACGTACATTTAGTACATGTTGAAGAGATCACATACTAAATGTACGTAACACGACTTAATAGGTTGAAAGTCGGTTTCGATTACAATGCGGTCGTGAAAATTCAATATTCATAAACGGATGTGTTGTTAATCACGGAAACATTTATGTGAGATCCAACAGACATACCCGGGTCCTGCGGGATACATGCACCTGCAATACCCACGTGGGGAAGACCAGAAGGAGATGTATCTTGCTTCCTGACGGATACAGTTGGGAAACTGGGAGATTCGTATAAAGAAGACAATACGGTATAGCGAGAACTACAGAAATCACCGTCATTTGCATATATATATAAATCCGAAATCCAGTACAGAAGTAGGTTATAGAAAAACTCGCAGCAGCTATTGCAAAATTGAACAATAGAGACAGAAACATATTCATAGCAGGGGATTTCAACTGCAGGATAGACAAATACAAAAACCAAACTAATGCTTGACATGATGATGGATGAAGGCTTCACATTAGTAAACAAGAAGGAGGAGAAGACATCTTTTGCACCCAACAGATCTAGCAGCATAGATTTAATTTTCTACAAAGGAGAAGGAATAACTATTATTAAACAAGAAACTTTATGGAATTCGGGAGCAGGACCTATTAGAAAGCATTTGCCGCTAGCTACAGATTTCACAATTGGGAGGCATGAGCGATGCCAACCTGCAGGGAAGAAGAAGCCAAACCCCTCAAGAACACTGGATTTAGCCAAACTTATAGAAAATGGGGAAACAGAAAAGGCAGCTCAACCTCATAGAGAAAGGTGACCTAAATGGCGCAGTGGAAAAACTGACAACAGCCCTACAATAAGCAACAAAGCCACGCAGATGGAGAAGAGCCCAACCTTGGTTTGACTCGAATGCTACGCAAAAAGAAAAAACTCCTAGCCCTGTATAGAGCGAGAACTATAGGATCGTATTTGTATTTACAGATCTATGCAAACCATGGAAAGGGATATAGACAGCTACTACAAGGCTGTCAGCATATATGGAAGCAGAGGCTAGGAAATTGGTGGAAAAAGCACAGTTAGACCCCTTTATCGCACTACGGAAGAATACATGGGAAACTCACTTTGGGGAAATATTGAATAGCCGAAACTTTGATTACATACAAAAATCATCGTGTCACCTCTCAGGGATAGACACTACAACTACATCACGACCCATATAGGAAACAGAAGTCCTAGAAGCAGTGAAACAAGCAAGAAACGAGAAGGCAGCTGGCCCTGACCAAACAGTCCATTGAAATGCTACTACCACTTTGAACCAGCATATTCAACTACTGCCTTAGAACAGTATTAATTCCGGACAGATGGAGACAGTCCACAATAAAAGTTCTGTATAAAGGTAAAGGAGAAACAAATGACCCCAACTTATACAGAGGAGTGGCACTGGAGAATATTTCCTTCAAGATCTAACTGAAGATAATAGCAAACAGACTGGAAGAAGAGCCAAATATACCGGACTGTCAGTTTGGATTCACTCAAGGGAGAAGCACTATGCAGGCAGTTAATTGCTTGCTTGGAAAGATAGAAGAGGCCCTGAGAAAGGGCAAGTACTACGCCGTCTTCATTGACTATAAGAAAGTGTTTGACCTATTAGACGGACAAGTCATAATGGAAAAAGTTAAAAACTTGACTGGAGTGGATAAGCAGATAACAACATCATTGGAAAACATTTTGAGGTTCAACACAATTATAGAGGCTGGTGTCACTACCTCAGAACCCATCATACAGGTGAACGGAGTGCTACTGGGCGATCCCCAAGTCCACTATTATTCAACATCACCACAGCAGACATTACTGATTTCACTAAGACAACTCCAGGATCTTCACTTATATTATATGCAGACAACATGGTAACAGGTTCCCAGAGCAGAGAGGAAATGCAAATGACACTAACAGAGCTTGAGAAATGGGTGAAAATGAATCACCTTGAACTTAACCTGAATAAGACAGTTCAGATGTCTTTTAGGGAGGAGGAAAAACCTCATGAAAGACACACACTACTTGAATGGACAACCACTAAAAATGGTCAATATATTTAGGTATCTAGGAATAACCCTACAAACCACAACAGTGAAATATTTCTGAGATCATGTACAAGAGAGAACAGTAGCCACGATAAGAGCAATTTATAATATCAAGAATATAACGGATCTGTCCCTGGCCACAGCAATGACCCTTTTCAAGACAACCGTATCCCCAATAGCAACTTATGGCTTACAAGGTAGTTTGGGAACTCTTGTCAACAAGAGCATATAGAAGGAAGGATAGCCAAGAGGAGAGAAATCGATTTAGATTTCTACACCACAGACACCATTCTCAAAAGGAACTGGACCAGAGAAAACCAAGAGCAAAGACATATTATAACACGACTTGCCATTCATGGCTTTCACCACAAGATTTGTGTGAACAAAACCTATCACGATCCTAATGAAAGTCGTGTGTGTATTCTGTGCAGTAATAAATGTGAGAGATATCATATAACCGTGTGCTGAGCGAGAACAAAGTCTATGAGTGACTATTGTAAAACTAGTTTATAATCTAATGCCCATTCGGGCGAACCTTTCTTCTTAATTAAAAATTAAACTGTCAATACCGATCATCATGAAAATTGTAACTTACAATAATTATTCCTTTGATGAAAGTTTTATTAATAGCATTGATTCAAAATCTCAAAAAAACTATTATTACTGCATTTAAATTGGTAAAATGGGAACCTTTTCTTTTAAAATTTGCTCAGAGAGCAAAAAATAACACCATTTTATAGCAATTTTTTTTTCAATTTTATTTAGTTTTGTTGTAAGAGGAATCACTGGTCTGTAGCACCCAACCATCCTTTTAAATATAATGGTGCAGCTCAAGAACAGGGCAGTCACATTTTGGAGAAACATAATTTTGGAAATTAAAAATCATATTTTAGCTGTTTTCAATGCAATGTAAAGTTACCTTTGTTTTAATAAAGAAGACTTGTAGGCATTATAAGCTAGACTAAGTTAAAATAGACTAAATTATCTCTGCTGTATAAAACTCTAAGACCCCAAAATGAACTTATATTAATTTGTTTGTATGATATATAAAAAATAAAGCTCAGGCATTTTGCCTTACATCCTATCTGTGGTCATTTCTAGGGGCCAGATTCTTGTGTAATAAAAAGTAATTTTGATAATGAACACAGTACTTTTTTCTTATTTATTATATTACTATTCTAATAAAACAACCTGTTTGAAAAAGTCATAGTTTTCAGTGTCATCACATGCAAACTATGTTATGTCCCTTGTACACTTGCAAAATGTGTTAGGCCCAAACTGTTCCCAATATTGTGGTATATTTTCCCATTGAGCTAGATTAGTATAACTTGCACTTCCATTTTTGTTATAATGGAAGTCATTTTTTTTACTTCGGTTTTGACTTTGTTAATTTTAACTTTGAGGTTCTTCACTCTGTCAGAACTGATGATGATGATGATGATGCTTGTTCTTTAAAGAGGCCTAACATCTAGGTCATCAGCCTCTAATGTCCGGTTCCATGGCTAAATGGTTAACGTGCTGGCCTTTGGTCACAAGGGTCCCGGGTTCGATTCCCGGCAGGGTCGGGAACTTTAACCTTAATTGGTTAATTTCGCTGGCACGGGGGCTGGGTGTATGTGTTGTCTTCATCATCATTTCATCCTCATCACGACGCACAGGTCGCCTACGGGAGTTAAATCAAAAAGACCTGCATCTGGCGAGCCGAACTTGTCCTCGGACACTCACGGCACTAAAAGCCATACGCCATCGGCCTCTAATGGTACGAAATGAGACAAAATGTAATGACAACTCAAAAGTCTAAAATCATCTACCAACCAGAACTCAAAACGTGATGACAAAGAACGAATGGATGGATATGAATTTAAAACAATCAGTAAATCTAACCCGCAATGCCGCACATTCCCAGAAACTAGCATTAAACAATAGTGTTACTGACCAAGAGACTACTTCTAAAGCACAATACTGAATTGATGATGCTTGTAGTCTAAAGGGGTCCAAAATTCAGGTCAAAAGCCCCTTATAATGGTACTTATCGCTAGGAAAGTACAGTAGAACCATGCTATTTGTCATGTTGTGGTGCTAATCAAAAGTAGCGTAGACTCATGGAATTCCACACTATTCACAGGTACTGTAATGTGCACATGTAACACAGACCTATGGTGTTTCTCACATTGCGACGCCATTTACAGGCAACGCAAACCTATGGTGTTCCTCACATAGTGGGTACTAATCATAGGCAAAGGAAACAATTAAATGTATCCTCCTAATTCAATACAAAACATAATTCCATATTGAATTTGGAGGATATATTTAATTTTTTTCCTTTGTTAAGTGAAAACTGTCAATACGGAATGATTCTAATATCTTGTAATCATAGGCAAGGCAGACTCATAGTGTTGCTCATATAGTGGTACTAATCACAAGTACTGTAAAACCCACCCTGATTCACACACTGTCGCTACTAATCACAAACCTATTATGTACCTAACATAGTGGTACTACGTGCAAGTGTTCCCTGCGTGATGGTACTAATTACAAGTAGTCTCGTGGTTCTAATTCGATCATCCCTTGGTTGCCCCTTTTAGTCATCTCTTACAACATGCAGGGCATACGGTGGGTGTATTCTTCATCTGCGTCCCCCACCCACAGATTGTACTTGAAAAGTCTTGTCTGAAAAGCAAACAAGATACGGGCAAGTAAATCACTTCCATTTCACCAAGATATCCATAGATTCGCATTAACCCAACAGAAATTCAGACACCCTCCTCAGCTTCTGGCTCAAGAACTGATAAAAGAAAATTACTCTGAACTGCAAACCTGGAATGAAGAGTGGACTGCCGAGGCCCCCAATAAATGGAGATCAATCTTCGACCCTATGCAGACTACAACTGGATTTCATCTTCCACGGAGTGTACTGGTCCCACTAAACAGAGTATGCAATAGACATGGAAGATGTGGATTCGCGGCACATTCTGGAGGCCTACGGTCTTCTTCAGACAGTGCAACACATCACCTTCAGATGCCCACAGGGAGCATTCTCCAGAACTAACGACGATCTTCTGGCAGCTTCAGCAATGGCTATTCAGTGGCTGAAACAAGTAGACAGCTTAGTTTAGTTCTCAATGTTTCATTTGTTAATTTATGTATTTACTTATATTTCATTTCTACTTTTTTTTTTCATTTCTTTCTATTTTTTCTATTGTAATATCTCTCTCAATTTCTGTTCTGTTTTTTATCTTTCACATATTTCTCTTGTTTTTTAAATTATTCATTGTATTTTTCATCAAGTCCTTTCTTCCTTAATTTGTGCATAAGCTAAATAAAACACTTGAAAAGATACTCTTAATGGCGAAATTGCACATCGAATGAAAGACTCTAAAAGAATCATTCAGTACAGTTAACGTGTCTGTGTTGTGTGTCACATTTAATTAACCATGCTCTCAATTGACGTGATCTTTTATATGAAGCATCATTGACTGCTCGTCTGAGATAAGTACTGGTCGAGAGATGTAGCAAGAACCAAACAAAGAGACACACATTAACTCAAGGCCACAGTGGGAAGTGAAGTGTTGACAGGCCTCTAGTGTGAAAACTACATGCTGAATATGTGGCAGTCATGTTAGCAAGTTGGGTGGTACCTCTCCTCATTCCCCTCTCTAGTGCATCTTCAGGGTTGAGCCAGGGGGCCATGCAGACAGGTGGGGAAGCAAGTACCTTCCCCTCTGTGTGTGTTTGGTTCATACTAGATCTCCCGCTCTGTAACATTACTGACTGAACAAGAAAATGTACACAAACTTTTCAATACATGAAATGTGTTCATAATAGATGAAATATATGTCAGAAATACCAGTTAATATTATAATTTCCCATTGGCTTGATCTGGGAGGTATGCTGGTACCATACAGTACCACACTTCCTTTAAAGTATCATTTCATGTTGTTCTATTACTTTTTATTTATTTATTTTATTTATTTTATTTATTTTTATACTACTAAGTTACAAAAGTTAGGTTTCATAAATGTATATAATAATTTCGTGTGGCTATTTCCAGCCGGGTGCAGCCCTTGTAAGGCAGACTCTCCGATGAGGGTGGGCGGCATCTGCCATGTGAAGTTAACTGCGTGTTATTGTGGTGGAGGATAGTGTTAAGTGTGGTGTGCGAGTTGCAGGGATGTTGGGGACAGCACAAACACCCAGCCCCCGAGCCATTGGAATTAACCAATGAAGGTTGAAATCCCTGACCTGGACGGGAATCGAACCCGGGACCCTCTGAACCGAAGGCTAGTACGCTGACCATTCAGCCAACGAGTCGGACACATAAATGTATGATATGACCTGTATAGATTTTTCTTATGAACTTCAAGAGCTACAGTCTGTACAGAAATTCAAGCATAGTAGCTTGGTAGATGGTTTCTCTCTCTAGTGGCCTCACAGACGCCACTAGATGCAGATGTACATTCCGATGAGGATTCGGCAGGGGATGATGAAAGTGGTGTAGTAGACAGTCTTGCGGGGCGGCAGTTGCACACACTAACCAAAAACGTAATAAATAGTTCAATGCTCCCTTTGAATAGGATTTCTTGCCAAGTATGATGATGCTTGTTGTTCAATGGGGCCTAACATCTAGGTCATCAGCCCCTAATGGTACGAAATGTAACAACAATTTAAAAGTTCAAAATCATCCACTGACCAGAAATCAAAGCGTGATAATGAAGAATGAATGGATGAATATGAATTTAATGATATAGATGTTGATTCCCATAGGGAATCTGAAATATTTGTTCCGAATGAGTATTTACAATACCAATATAAATGGTCCGTTATTGGACATTATAAATTTTCCAGCTAACTCATTCCTGGTTGCCAGCGTTTCGCCCCCGTGTGCTAGGCTGGGCTCATCAGTTGGTACCTAACACACCTACCAAGACGCTGGCTAGCGTATACCGTGGAGGCCACTGCGTAGGCTAATTGTAGCCACCAGCAGTGCCAATGCACTATGAGACACTTGGTCTCATTACCAAAAATTGATGCCTGCTTGGCCATCAGATGATATAGATGTTGATTCCCATAGGGAATCTCATTCAGAACAAATATTTCAGATTCAGGAAAATAATTTATTGTACAGGAATATTTCCTAACACCATTATTGAAAAAAAACCACGCCTTCCGCCCTTCACGACTGTCATCTTTTTTGGAAACAAAACTTAAGGGAGGGCTGTCATGATACCAACCACTACAAACACATAACAGGATAGAAATCAAAATTCTCTTAACAAATATGCTTGCTATCTCACTTCCTTAATGTCCAGCTTTCACAAACATCTGCAGCTATGCGAAAGACTAAAAATGCTTTAACCATTTTGAATTTAGTATGCAAAGATACATCCGAACACTTGAAGATCTTATCCAGGTCTTTGAATGCCGCTCTTCCATGGGAAGTCTTCGGCAAATTAACATTTAACAGAAGGCAAGTGGAAGAGGTCTGACACTTTGAACAAGGAACGTATCAGCAAAGGTTATGGAAGAGCCACGAAGGGCGTGAAAATGAAGGATTCCTTAGGCAATGCAAACCATTCTCACAAACACTTTAAAAGACCTTTGCAAATATGTATAAATTTGTGTTGATTGTGGGTACATACTACAATGATTCATAACCTCAAGATACTGATGTAAACAAGTTTCCAACAAGACATGCTGACATCATATTGACGGATTATTTGCACTACAACAAAAATGGATCATAAGCAACATTCAGAACATGTGGTTTCTTCATAAATATCATAATTAGCTATACATTAGCGAATTTTCAAAAGCACTTGTCACAAGATCCATGCTGAATATAAGAAGACATTCAAAACTTGTGTCTCAGAAAGGCGATCCTAGCGGGAGAACTGAAAACTAAATTTGGTGACCCCACTTCTCATTGCTCACTTCCCAGCCTTGTATAATAACGCAAGCAAAGATTCAAACCATCACAATTGCAGAAGACTTCCTCGTGAACAGTCGAGATTTTCTTCTGAATGCGCGGAGCAAAGTTCCCTGTGAAACGCAAACAGTTTCACCCTGTTTCCTTGACACAGGATAAACCCAAAAGCCCATATTATGTCTACAAGTACGGGCCATAAAATCATCAATATGAACAATATTCTGCTTGTTTCCTCATAACAGTAAGCTGAATACAGCCCAGTTTTATGAACAGTTGTAAATAACAGTCTACAAATGAGTTGTTTAGTTTCAAGAGCAGACAAGTCACAAATATAAAATTTTTCGAGAGACATAAAAAGCACTAAATCTATTTCATGATATAAACAATCATTAGTTCATGGTTTTGTAAATAATTGCCAATGTACTTTGGATGTATCTGGTTTACAAGCAAGCTGCATGGATGTAACCTGTTTTGAAACAATATAAATACTACTTAATAATTACCTTGTCAAAACATGAACTTTTAGATAGTAATGTGAAATCTAAGTTGTAGAACAGTCAAGCTGTTTTTAAGCATGGAAATGCTACGTTTGTTCACATTTCTTGGCCATTCACTAGCCTACACAAATCAGGACCAAAAGTTTTTTGGGTAGTGCTGAAACATCACGGACTTTCAGTGGAGACACCTTAACACCTGTTGGTATCAGCGTGCAAGGTAGAATATCTTTGATTGTCTGCTACCTTTTGCAGACAGTCCTGTAGCATCCTAAATTAACCCTTTAATGTACTCCCTTAATAAGAACATCATTTCCATTGGTGTTTCTTTTAAAGAAAAATGAAATCGCGTATGGCTTTTAGTGCCGGGATGTGTCTGAGGACTTTGACTTGCCAGGTGCAGGTTTTGATTTGACGCCCGTAGGCGGCCTGCGCATCATGATGAGGATGCATTGATGATGAAGACAACATATACACCTAGCCCCAGTGCCAGCAGAATTACACAATGATGGTTAAAATTCCCGACCCTGCCGGGAATGAAACCTGGGACCCCTGTGACCAAAGGCCAGCACGCTAACCATTTAGCCATGGAGCCGGACAAAGAAAAATCATTTGCAGGGATTAAATTGGAAGTGCCACCGAGCAAGGTGCGTGGGCAGTATTAGTAATCACTCTTTTCCAGGGAAAACCTTGCCTGTGAGAGGAAAAACGGTTCCAAATTGGAAAAAAATATATTGGTATATTCTTGTCTCATAGTATTGCCCCTCTTGATTTCCTTTTCAATTTGTGCAAAAACACGATGGTCGGAAGGAAAGAATGGTCCATGAGTGTGAAGACAAATTATATTTTCCAGTCTGAGGAGCGTAGTTTAAATACCATGCTCATCATGAAAATGTTCTTGTTCTGTCAACTGCATCCATCTGATGTGAGGCAAACTACTTTGACATTCTTTGGAATGTTAAGGTTTGACAGACAGTGCTTTTTCAGTCTTGCTCTACAACACATTTCTTTATTATGGGGCCTCTTCCTTGATTTATTACTTTCAAGTGGATGGCACACCATTTCACATGCAAAAACTGTACTTTAAGTCAGATAATACCACATAACAATAACTATCCACAAGCACCAGTCAGACTGAGCAGCTGACAACAGGTGAGAAAAGGTGAAGAACAATAGTATACCAAGCAGTGCCTTGTCACCAATGTGTCTGGTTTTGCATGTGAAATAGTAACTTTGCTGGTTTTGAAACTAACCCCAAACTTCACCTGCTTGCAACAGTATGATGTATCTGAATATGAATGATTCTGCAGTTACAGGATTCTTCATCTCCTTCTACCACTTTTCCCACATCAGTGGGGTTGCAAACTGCGTCGCACATGTGGATTTGGTCCTAATTTATGGCCGGATGTCCTTCCCGATGCAAACCCTATATGGAGGGTCTGTGGTGGTGCAGAGTGTTGAGATAGACACACACACCCACTCACCTAGCCAGAAGAATTAATCAGAAGCAATTAAAATCCCCTACCCAGCTGGGAATTGAATCTAGGACTCTCTGAACCGAAGAGGAGTACATTGACCATTCAGCCAACAAGTCAGATGCCTGCAGTTACAGGATTATAGAGGACTATTTGAAGGGAACAAACCCAGCAATGCTGCAATTTAAAAAAAAAAAGTGATTTAGCTGCTTTTGCAACTGATCATCATCATCTAGTAAAGGCAATGCCTTGTCGCTGTAGCCGCATCTGACGATCTTCTGCTAGCTTCTTCATGTTGTTAAGTGAACCTCATGCCAGTTCATGATGGAGTTCCTGATGTACGACATCCTTGGTCGTCCCCTGGGTCTCTTTCCCAGTACTTCATCTTCAATGATGGTTTGCAGAAAGGATTCATGTCTCAGTACATGTCCAAGGAACTTTGTTTTCCTCTTTTATTTTTTTTACCATATTTAATAAACATCAATCCTTTTTTTTACATTCTTTAAAATAAAGACATTTGTTCTTTTATCTGTCCAACTTGTTGTTGTAATTCTTTTCCAAAACCACATTTCAGATTTGATAAATTGAACCAGTTACGAGAAAAATTAAAAAACTTTGTCCTTCCCAGGTTAATGTATAAAAATATGAATTGGCCTGCCCAGTGGCCATTGATTGTTAAGGTGTCAAGTCTGACATTATCAGTTTTGAGTCCTGTTGGTCGAAAAGATGTCATCATCAGGATACTGGCCGGCTGGGTAGGAGAGAGAGGTGGTGGTATATGATTCTCAATCACCAGATTGCATACCAAAAGGCTGGATTCAGTTTGAAACCCATCCACAGTATTCATGTGGAGTGAGGTCATAGTACGCTGTTGATGGTGATTCCTCCATCGGATGGAGACGTTAAGCCTCGAGTAGAACCCTTGGTGCTATTCGACAGGAGTAGGCTATCTGCTGGCACTGAATTTCACCCTCTCCCTTCCTATCATCACGTCATTCATTTTGTCTCATTAACTCCTCTGATGAAGCTGAAGTCAGGAAAGGCATACAGTTGTAAAAACACGCCATGAAGATTTGTCTCACTTCACACCCGACCCCAAAGAGAAACAAGACAAGGGGTGGACATACATACTATCATCATCATCATCATCATCATCATCATTATCTAAAGTCTATGCCTTGTCACTGCAGCCACATCCCACGGTCTTCAGCAGTCCTTTGCATAGTGACACAGGAAGCAAAACCCAGCTGAGTGATTATGTTCCTAAGGTATGAGAGACCTCCTCTTGGCTTCTTCCCTAGGACCTTGCCTTCGAAGACATTCTGGAGAAATGTGCCATGTCATAGAACATGTCCAAGAAATTTAGCTTTCCTCTGCTCTAATGAATAAATTAATGACTGTTTCTCATTAACGTAATTCAAGATTTGGATATTAGTCTTCTTTTCTGTCTAACTCATCCCTTATAGGCTATACATTTAATTTTTGTTCTGTATTGAAGTGCAATTATAAGAAATAAATTGTCAAGAGGTCCACCTTTCCAATACAATATATCAAGTAAGTGATATTACATCAGTCTTGGGACTAGTTTCAACCACTTAATGGCCATCTTCAGCCAAATAAAAATTAAACAGATTATGTGACAGTTAAAACATATGTTTAACAGACAAAGACAATGTTGCAGGAATAATTATAACATTAAATTACATATAATAACAAAATTTATGGTTATGATTTTCTGGTCATGATATGATGTCTTTAAGTTCACTTAGGACCTCAGGCAAAGAAGTAAATCTGGAAATGATAGCCATAATTAGGAATGAATAAACATACATAAAATAAATTAAAAAGGAAAAAAAATATTTGTGAGACTCACCTCTAATGTCTGACGTGGAAGAAGCGCTGACTTGCTGGAGGAAACAGGCAGGCCCTGTAACAAAGGAGTGGGTAAGGAACAAGCACTGACTTCTTGTTTACATTGCCTGCTACCTACAGGGTCTTATCAGAAACTTATATGCCCTCTCCTTTACATCCTTACTTTTTTCTTGCTATTTGTTTTATGTCGCACCGACACAGATAGGTCTTATGGCGACGATGAGTGAGGAAGCGGCCATGGCCTCAATTAAGGTACAGCCCCAGCATTTGCCTGGTGTGATAATGGGAACCACGGAAAACCATCTTCAGGGCTGCCGACAGTGGGGTTCGAACCACTATTTTCCGGATGCAAGCTCACTACATTCTTACTACAACTCCTAAATACCCACATAATCAGGAACAACATGAACTGTACCCCTTATTCACAATCTCATTGATGTGATTACCCCAGTGAAGATCTTTCCTTATATTAACACCTAGGTGCTTACAATGATCCCCAAAAGGAACTTTCACCCCATCAATGCAGTAATTAAAATTGAGAGGACTTTTGAAAGCTTTTGTAATAAATAATGTTACAGTTCTTTTTTACATCCCACTACTACTTTTGACAGTTTTCAGAGATACCGAGGTGCCGGGTTATACTTCCACCGGAGTTCTTTTACGTTCCAGTAAATCTATCGTCACAAGGTTGGAGTATTTGAGCACCTTCAAATACCACCAGGCTGGACCCGGATCGAACTTGTCAGGTTGGGTTCAGAAGGCCAATGCCTCAACCATCTGAGCCACTCAGCCCAGCAAAAAAAAAAAAAGCTCTTGTGATATCTATGAAGATTACATACAGTTTCCCTTTAGAGAGTTAAGTCTTGTAAGTACATTACAACTTGTAATGTTGATATTTAGTTTCAGAAGCCAAATTGCCCTTCAGGTATCTCTTTTCAACCTGATCTGTCAGCCTCTTGGAGAATAGCGTCATCATAATCTTGAAGAGTGTGTCCTCTAAAGTAATCCCTCTATAGGCTTTAGGGTCACAAGTCACCTTCCCCTTTGTACAACATATCGTAAGCATTCATTCATAAGATCAGTCCATGTTTTCTTAAGGCTAAGTGCTACATCTTTAGGTGTTCATTGCACATTGAATCTGGTCCATATGCTTTCCTGCCTTTGCTGTGACACTTTCTCTTGCAGTGATAGGATCAAAAGAACCTGTGTGAGAATCTAAGATACATCTAGTGTCCTTTTCCTGCAGTATGAGTCTAAGATGACGTTCCCATTTTTCAATAAGGATATTCCTTTTCTTGATACTCCTCCTTAGCCTTTTTGTTAATGGTAGTGTACTGCCTCCATAGATCTGCCTAGGCCTTGAGTGCTATTTCAGTTTCCTGTATTCTTAATGCATGTAGAGCATCAAATAAATAATAGTAAAATGAACTCTCTTGACAGTTTTCCTCAACTCAACATGGAAGAAAACTCCTAGAAATACCTGGAGTGATATTTTAGCCCTTAAAAAAAACCCATGGCACTACAGCCCTTGAAGGGCCTTGGCCTACCAAGCGACCGCTGCTCAGCCCGACGGCCTGCAGATTACGACGTGGTCAGCACAGCGAATCCTCTCGGCCGTTATTCTTGGCTTTCTAGACTGAGGCCGCTATCTCACCATCAGATAGCTCCTCAATTCTAATCACGTAGACTGAGTGGACCACAAACCAGCCCTCAGGTCCTCCTCTTCACAATTTAGTCAGTAACCGTTCTGAATAACAGTGGTGACAGCACAATTTCTTGTCGTAGTCTAATTTCCAAAACCACTCTGTCCACCCCACATGTGTTTCGACATTGCTGTAATAAATTTGTACATTGTACATCACTTGCACATATTCTATCACTTGCTTTCTGAATTCTTTCCATACTTCTTTCATACTTTCATTCTTTTCATACTTCTGTTCTGGGTACACTATCGTAAACCTTTTCTAAACCAAGGAACGTCATCAGTAGGGTTCGGAAGTTTATGACCTAAAGAAGTACAAAATATGTATGTTGTATGTTGGGTATTCAGCCCGAAGGCTGGTTTGATCCTCCACAGCTCTGCCAACAGCTGTCATAGATAGCCTAGGCGTCACTGAAGACGCATACTAGGGAAATGATGAGTGAGTTAGTTTCCCGTTGCCTTCCTCACCGAGCCAGAAGTTGCTATTACATATTAGTCTGCCAAGCCCACTGAAATGCATGCACCAACCGACCACATGAGCGACATTTTCAGACCATTCATAACAGGGACTGGCTGCAGGAGGAATGGTATTACTAGCATTACTCATATCTCGGTCACTTTCATATTGTCAAAGCCATGGATGAGATTCAGACAGGTCAAAGAAAGTAACAAATGTATTCTAGCCCACACCAGAAGACATATGCACTGTAAATACTACATCTCACCAGCAAAGGCAAAAAAAAAAAAAAAAAAAAAGAGCTAAACCTAAAAAATTATAAAATATGATGGAATGTTAGGGACAGGTAGCAAGCATTAGAGTACTTCTCACATTAAACATCTTAAGTAGTAAAATGTGATCAGCCACACATTTAGTCATACAAACTGACACAGAGCTACAGTACGTTAAAACATTCAAGTGTTTCCAGTGGATCGAACAGTTCAAAAGGGGTCACACGAGCATGAAGGATGAGGAAAGATCCAGGTATCCATCTACAACTGCAACTGATGCCAATATTGAACAAGTGATTGATATGATCCTGAATAACAGATGAGTGACTGTTGATGACTAGCAAACCATACGCACATTAGCCATGGTTCTGCATACAAAATCATGCATAACAGGCTTAACTATCAGAAAGTCTGTTCGAGATAGATTACAAGACAACTCAATGAAGAGCAGAAGCGCAATTATGTGCGAACTTGTCAGCACCTACTGGACAGTCATGCTAACGAAGGTAAAACGTTTCTGAAATGGGTCATCACTGGAGATGAAACATGGGTTCACCACTTCGAACCAGAGAGCAAACATCAGAGCATGGAATGGAAGCATCCACTGTGGCAAAACATTGTTCCCGCATTGTGATCAAAGTCTTCTATGAATTTCTGCTCCTTATACACCCTCAGACCACAGAAAACAGATTAGGGAACGCTGTTCTCCCTTGGTGCAAACAGAGTGTGGCATGGCCATCTTTACGTCGCAACAGCGCAAGCTGTACTGATCTGATAACACTGAAACCTACCACAGAAGTAGACAACGGTGCCACCTAGCGGCTGGTGAATACACAATGCCATAGAGCAAACCTAAAGACAATTAGGGCAAAATTGCAGATACATATTGACTTGCCCTCATAGTACGTGTTGAAGAGATGTTAAGTACAAAACAAAAATGGCCAATTGGACACGAGAGGGATCCAAACCCACAACCTCCCAATTTTGCGTTGGTTGCTCTACCATTGAGTTATGGTAGCCTAGGTTATATTTGTTCTGTTGGAAAGCATCTAGGCCACCACAGATCAATGGTAGAGCAACCAACGCAAAATTGGGAGGTTGTGGCTTCGAATCCCACTGCTCTACGGTTGGGATTTTTTTTTTTTTTTGTACTTAACATCTCTTCAACACATCCTATATGTACTGAACATGACCTAATAAGTTGAAAGTTTATTTCGAAAACTTTCAACATTCATTCAGTATCATAGCCTTGAGGTATAACTGTTGCTTTGTTTTCCTAAAAAAACTTATAAAAATGCAGTATTAGCAAGCTTTATGGTATCTGTCAGTGTAAGTTAGAAGACACTGCCTAACAGAAAGTTTATTGAGCTCATTATCATACGTACCTCTTAATCTTCTTCGCTGCCAGCATTGCACATCACAACCACGTACATCCTTAGGCTGTCAAAAAGAAATCACCTTTGAAGGTTGCTTAGTATTTTTTTGTGCTGGGAGAAGCTCCTTTCTACATCACATGGTGTCACAGGAGCATACCATATTTAAACATTGTCACTTCACTGCAGGTTGTCTTAACCTAAACCAGATCCACTACCCTCTAAAATGACACTAATTCTGCACACTGTTGCGTATCCCTCATTTGCATTCACTATCTTACTGAGTTTGTTCTTCACCGTATCTGACTCTCTTGGCTGTTCTACTTTGGGTACCATATCCTTTACTATTCCAAAACTCTCACATAATTCTAAACCAACAGTTTCTAGGCAAGAGAGAGTTCTCAATAGATTTCTGTAATTTGAAGTAATATATACTAATTTTTTGGAAGGTTCAAGAACAGTTGAATGTGGTGAATGGGAAGATCGAAGAATGTGGATTGAAAATAAGTGTAGAAAAGAGTAAAACTCTTGTTATGATTAGAGGGGAGAAAGAAGGGAAAGGTCAAATTAGACTTGCAGACAAGCCCCTGGAAGTAGTGGAAACGTTTAAATACCTGGGGAGTGAATTAATGGAGAATGCTCGACTGGATGCTGAGATTAGTAAAAGGATTCAAGCTGGAAGTTGTTTCTATCATAGTGTAAAAAACATGTTATGGGACAAAGATGTGCCAACGGAAGCAAAGGATACTATGTACAAGACGTATTACGCACCCATAACAACTTACGGAGCAGAAACTTGGACAATGACAAAGAAGGATGAGAGTTGAATACAGGCAGCCGAAATGAAGTTCTTGAGGAGTATGATACAGAAGAGTAGAAGAGACAAAATAAGGAATGAGAAAATCCGGGAAGAAATTGGAGTGGAAAAAATGAATGATAGAATAGAGAAGAGCCGACTCAGATGGTTTGGGCACATAAAGCGAATGAGCGACGAAAGAATGCCAAAAAAAGTGATGGAAATGCAAATCCAAGGAAGGAGAGGCCGTGGACAACCACGATTGAGATGGAAGGATACAATCCAACACTGTATTATAGAAAGAAACCTGGACTGGGACACAGTGTTGGAGGAGGAGTGGTGGAAAGACCGAAGAAAGTGGAGAAGAACCGTATTTACCCCTACCCGGCTACAGCTGGATAAAGAGAAATGATGATGATGATGATGATATACTAATTTTCCCACCAAATCATTGGAAAACAGTTCATATGCAATTTTTATTGACAATGCCTCATTATTGTCAAAAGCAGAAACAATTTCTCGCACAGTTTCATAGTGTTCAGAGTTGTACTCCCCTGCGTTGTCACGTTCCCCATCATGATGGCTGAGAAGAAAGTGAAGGCTCATGATCTTTGAATTTTGTCACCTTGAGTAGCCTTCGCAAATACTTTCTTAACATTTTATATTAAACGATCAACGTCAGGAAAATTTGCCATATTTCTTCAGCAAAATCTCTGCAACCCATGAGCAAGACTCCCTAAATGGAGCCTTTTTGGGTAGAGTACCTTAAGTCCCTCTGCTGCTTTCACAATGTATGATGCAGCATCGGTTACTAACAGCAAGATTTCTTCTCGCTTAACTTCACCATCCCACAAAAACTTCATGGCACTGTCAAAAAGTACTGCAATTGTGGAATAGTTAGCTGCATCTAGAACCTCTGAATGAAGTAAATATACATCACCCGGATTATTCACGAGAAGCGTGCCAATTATTTATAACATTCACAACGTACCTTCCACAAACATACCGTAGGTTCATCAACGGATACTCAGAAGCTATTGTTGCCCATGCTAAATCTAAGTTTTCAAAGTGAGTCTTCATAACAGGAGGGCAAAAAACTTTCTCGCGATGTTGCCTCGCCCGGGATCACCTGTGTTGTACTCATTGTTCACTTTATGAAGCAGAATATTGGTAGATACCAACATTTCGCACAGTGTATTGAGAAATCCGAAAGTATGGTAGACGAACATTTTGCAGTATCAAACAAAGAGCCTGCCTGCTCTGTTCAGAAGACTTTTGATTCATGGAGCCATAGTGTCCCCCTGTAAGTGGGGGCAGTAGAATAACACTCATAGTATCCCCTGCCTCTCGTAAGAGGCGAATGAAAGGTGCCCCGGGGGCTCTTAACTTAAGAGCATTGGTTGGCAACCAAGGGTCCCTTAGCTGAGTCCAGTCATTTCTTCCACTTATTTTCATTAGGCTCCTCATTTTCATCTCTGCTATCTGACCTCCCTCGGTCAACACTTGTTCTTTACCAATCCCGACGCTATTAGGTTCTCAGGGCTAGGAAGTCTTTCATTTTCACGCCTTTCATAGCCCTCGTCTTTCTTTGAACAATACGTTCATTTTTCAAAGTGTCAGAGCCCTTCCACCTTTTCTCTCCGATTAGTGTTAATAGAGAATGGCTGCCCAGTTGTACTTCCTCTTAAAACAATAATCACCACCACATTAGCCGTAGCGCAGTGCTGTTGCACATTAAATCGCTTTACCGCCGCTACCTTAAGTTCACATGCTTTACAGAAAAGAATTGTTCTATCAGTAATGAAGATCTCTTCATTAAACTCTTTCATATAATTTTTTAATTTTACACCTTCAATGCACTTTGCTTTCGGCACAGTTGGATTCACTGCAGTACTGTCCGGCTCCATGGCTAAATGGTTAGCATGCTGGCCTTTGGTCAGAGGGGTCCTGGGTTCGATTCCCGGCAGGGTTGGGAATTTTAACCGTAATTGGTTAATTACCCTGGCATGGGGACTGGGTGTATGTGCCGTCTCCATCATCATTTCATCGATTGTTGTTGCAAACCTATCTTTTTTTTTTTTTTTTTTTTTGAGAGTGATCACATGAGAGTCCCAAGGTGAAAACTATACCCTTCTACTCATCTGTTTCTGCGACATGTCGATGAGTCAGAAAATCTCCATCACGTAATTCAAATTAAGCCGAAAAGTGGGGAGATGACCAGTTAAAACTGGTCGTAAGTTAGCCAAGGGCCGCGATGTTTGAAAAGAGTGTTCGGATTCTTGGTTCTCACGACCTGTTTTAAGAGTTGGATGCCCGGGACAGGAGGATTCTAGACTTGGCCATCTTGACTATTTTGTTTACGTGAGATCTAATAAGCAGAATACGAAGTTCAGTTTGTATCTTTTTATTAGATCTCAGGAGTGGGGCTTTAGTCATTTTTCTCAGGGTTTTGTTTAGAAAAGTTTGTAGTTTTGACATGTGAGTTTTCAGATTATAGCACCAGGCCTCACAGCCATACAGCAGAATGGGCCTGACACATGCTAAATAAAGGTTTCTCTTAATACTGTTAGAGATGCACCTGTTATAAAGCAGAAGTCTCATGGTTGCCACCTGTGCCGTGGCTCGTTGTAAGGCCTGTTCTATATTCTGCCTCCAGGTCAAACCATGGTCCATAATTAGACCCAGATATTTAACTGTAATAGACCAAGACAATGAGACATTGTTAATAGTCAGATGATCACGTTTAGGCCAGTGGTTGGTAAAAATAATTGTCTGGGTTTTCGTAGGGTCCTGTTCCCTTGCTTATAGACAGGTGCCATTACTGCTTTTGTCCAGTCAGAAGGTATCTTACTACCACCTCATGTTAATCTTATAAATTTAAGAAGAATCTTACACTTCGGGTCTTCTTAAATGAAGACCCAAGAATATACGTATACAAAATTGATGCTGTATTGAGCAGTTGTCATTTCCACCCTGCTCTATGGATGTGAAACCTGTACACTATATCAGCATGATACGAAGAAACTAGAACGCATTCATCAACAGAAGCTCAGATATATTATGAACGTCAAGTGATGTGACTACATTATAAACACCAGTTCTAGAGAGGGCAAAGATGAACAGTATAGAGGCCAGCATTGTTGGTTATCTGTTCACATGGATTTGGCATGTCCAGCACATGAAAGATGTATAAATATTTATTTTTATACATTTCTAAATATTTGTGTATGATTTGATAGAATCTGATGTTGTTCCTTCAAGAATAAAACATGTCATTCTATTTTAATTACGTTGTTTCTTTTTTCAAGTAGTGTATCAATTAGTTTCATCAGACCGAAGAACCTAACAGTTATAACTTGAGTCGAAACTGAAAAGAGCATCAATCAATCAATCAATCAATCAATCAATCAATCAATCAATCAATCAATCAATCAATCAATCAATCAATCAATCAATCAATCAATCAATCAATCAATCAATCAATCCTGATCTGCATTTAGGGCAGTCGCCCAGGCAGCAGATTCCCTATCTTAGTTTTCCTAACCTTTTCTTAATTGATTGCAAAGAAATTGGAAATTTATTGAACATCTCCCTTGGTAAGTATTCCAATCCCTAACTCCCCTTCCTATAAACGAATATTTGCCGCAAATTGTCCTCTTGAATTCCAGCCTTATCTTCATACTGTGACCTCTTTCCTACTTTTAAAGACACCACTCAAACTTATTCGTCTACTGATGTCATTCCACGCCATCTCTCCACTGACAGCTCAGAACATACCACTAAGTCGAGCAGTTCATCTCCTTTCTCCCAAGTCTTTCCAGCCCAAACTTTCCAACATTTTCGTAACGCTACTCTTTTGTTGGATATGAAGCTCACAGAAGACAATTTCAACCCCTATGCCCAATGGAAGGAAGAATGGATCTCAAAAACAGGTGAACATCTCTGGCCTTTCTTCCCACCTAATTCGAAGCCTGATCTCCCAAGAAGAACTTGGACCATCCTTAATAGGATTCGATGTGGTCATGGAGTCTATGCTGCGTCCCTGTATAAATGTGGAAAGACACAATCCCCCGAGTGTAACTGTGGAGCTCCTTTTCAAACTATCAAACACATTGTAAAGGAGTGTAGCAGAAGAGCCTACCCTGAACATTGGTTTGATTTTCTAGAGGCTCTAGAATGGATAACAACTTTGGACATTAAAATATAATGTACTTGCTTTCCTGTTTCTGCATATATATGCTATACGAAAAATAAAGAGTAATTTGTCGGATATTACCCAGAACAAGTCAAGCTGCTTTTATTTGGATTTTTTCCAGTTCATGAATCAAGTAATCCTGGTGAGGGTCCCATACACTGGAACCTTACTCTAGTTGGGGTCTTACCAGGGACTTATATGCCCTCCCCTTTACATCCTTACTACAACACCTACACACCCTCATAACAATGTGCAGAGATCTGTACCCTTTATTTACTATCATATTTATGTGATCACCCCAATGAAGATCTCTCCTTATATTAACACCTAGGTACTTACAATAATCCCCAAAAGAAACTTTCACCCTATCAACGCAGTAATTACAACTGAGAGGACTTTTCCTATTTGTGAAACTCACCACCTGACTTTTAACCCCGTTTATCATCATACCATTGCCTACTGTCCATCTCACAACCTTATCAAAGTCATTTTGCAGTTGCTTACAATATTGTAACTTATTTATTACTCTGTACAGAATAACATCATCTGCAAAAAGCCTTATCTCTGATTTCACTTCTTTATACATATCATCTATATATATAAAATAACTTGTCCTGACTGACTGACTGATTCATCATCGCCGAGCCAAAACTACTGGACATAAAGAAATGAAATTTTGGGGATATAGTCATATTAAGATGTAGGTGCTCGCTAAGAGAGGATTTTTGGATGTTCCGTCGCTAAGGGGGTGAAAAAGGGGGTTGAAATTTTAAAATGAGTGTATCTATATCTCAAAACTTTAAAAGTTTACAGATGTAAAAATTGGTATTTAGAATCTTCTTTAAAAATAAGGAAACACGTATTTTTTTGTTTTCAGAAAATCCCAATAGGAGGGGTGAAAAAAGGGTGAAAATGGGGGAAAATGGGTTGAATGCCTTTAATCAGGATACCGGTACTTATATCTCAGAAACTGAAGATATTACAGATCTGAAAATTGGTACTTTTGATCTCTTTTAAAAATAAAGAAACACGTATTTTTTTGTTTTTGGAAAATCCAATTAATGGGAGGGTGAAAAGGGGGTGAATTTTTAAAATGAGTGAATCTATATCTCCAAACTTTTAAAGTTTGCAGATGTAAAAATTAGTATTTATAATCTTCATTAAAAATAAAGAAACATGCATTTTTTGTTTTCGGAAAATCGCAATAGGAGGGGTGAAAATGGATTGAATGCCTTTAATGAGGATACTTATATTTCAGAACCTGAAGATATTACAGACCTGAAAATTGGTATTGGGGATCCACTTTAAAAATAAGGAAACACCTATATTTTCGTTTTTGAAAAATCCGGATAATGGGGGGTGAAAAGGGGGGTGAATTTTTAAAATGATTGTGTCTATATCTTAAAACTTTAAAAGTTTACAGATGTAAAAATTGGTATTTAGAATCTCCTTTAAAAGTAAAGGAATAAGTATTTTTTCGTTTTCTGTAAATCCCAATAGGAGGGGTGTAAAAGGGTGAATAGTGGGTTGAATGCCTTTAATGAGGATACATATATCTCAAACTGAATATACTACAGAACTAAAAATTTGTATATGGGATCTCCTTTAAAAATAAAGAAACACGTATTCTCGGAAAATCCAATGAAAGGGGGGGGGGGAGGAAAGAATTCTCAAATTAATTGACTTAATTGTATGAGAATACATACATCTTATAAAAACTAAAGTTGTTAAGGACGTGAAAATTGGTATTTTGATCTCCTTTAAAAACAAAGAAATATGCGTTTTGTGGGGGAAACCATCTTGGGGGGTGGGAGTGGAAAGGAGTTGAATTCCTTTCATGAGCACACATAAATCAAAAACTGAAGAAATTAGAGTCGTGATAATTGCTATTTAGAAGATCCTTTACTATTACAGAAACAAGTATTTTTTGCCGGAAAATTCACTTAAGGGGGGGGAGAAGTGTGAAAGGAAGTAAAAAAAGCGAATTATTTTTATGGGGATACTTATATCTCAAAACTCAAGGTAATAGACGTGAACATTGGGGTTTAGAATCTCCTTTAAACATAAAGAAACATTCCTTCTTTTAATTTTTTTTTTTTGGGGGGGTAAATAAACTTAACGGCGGTGGGGTGTAAAAGGAGGTGAGACCAATTGATTTTGCTGTTCATAATGTACTTATAAGGAGCCTCCGTTGCTCAGGCGGCAGCGCGCCGGCCTCTCACAGCTGGGTTCCGTGGTTCAAATCCCGGTCACTCCATGTGACATTCGTGCTGGACAAAACGGAGGCGGGACAGGTTTTTCTCCGGATACTTCACTTTTCCCTGTCATCATTCATTCCAACAACACTGTCCAATATTTCATTTCATTTGTCATTCATCGATCATTGCCCCAGAGGAGTGCTTCGGCAGCCGGCACAATTCCTACTGTCGCCGCTAGATGGGGCTTTATTCATTCCATTCCTGACCCTGTCGAATGACTGGAAACAGGCTGTATATTTTCGATGTACTTATTCTGATCATAAACCGATCTTTTTAATCTTTCCTGGGTTCGTTTTCAACAGCCAACTTTTCCTTCGGAGAACGTTCTTATATTACAGTAGATTCTCCTGGCATATGAATAAAAATTTAAACACATTTGAAATAAACGATAGGAATGAGATTGACCGTCCAATTGTTCACCTCTATAATAAGGTCAATAATGCACGGAAGTATGTCATTCGTATCGCCAGAAATCCTGCACACTTGCCTACGCGCGACATTGGTGCTGGTCACATTCTCAACAATAACAATGGCAGCAGATGTAATTTACCGCCAAGTAGCGGTCTTGCATCTAGCTGTGGGGTCCAGAACATCTATAATAATAATAATAATAATAATAATAATAATAATAATAATAATAATAATAATAATAATAATGTTCTGGACCGTCGTCAAATGTGCGGACCGCGGTGGAAACGGGTCCTGGACGGGTAATGACTAAGAATGCAGTCTGGCCGCGGGTTCAGTACCGCCAAGGCACCCAAGACGACACCACGCCGGATCTCCTGAAGGATTTGTTCCATATTAAAAATGCTTATAAGAAAAGATGGCAAAGATTTAGGGACCCAACTGACAGGGTGGAATACCTGGACCTAGCCTGGGAAGTACGAAATCGATTGCTGGAAATAAAGATTGAAAAATGGGAGGAAACTTGCCATAATCTATTAGAAAACGAGTCAGATCGCGAATTTTGGCGGATTCTCGCAGAAAACGATTCAGATCGCGAATTTCGGCTGATTATATATCTAAAATAACATTCAATTATAAATTTCAGTATAATACCGTAGCGAAGCACGGGTATCTTGCTAGTTGATATATATAAGAAAACATAAAGGTCCAATAATATATATTTAGAATTGCACACAAATGTGCAAGTACAATTTATGTAATTCAGTCTTTACTGTAATTGACTATTGATCTGACTCTCTTGTTGCGAACAGTTATATGATACTTGTCACAGTGTTTTCCACATAACACACACATGCACTCAATATCTGGCTCATGAAATTTCTTATTAGTACACAATTGATGATGAAAGCCATGAATTGGGAGTGTTGTTTAAACAGATCTTAATGATTGGTTTTCTTTCACCCATCTCCTGTCAATCATTGCATCAGTAGCGTAGAAGTCTTGAAATATTTCTGCACGTTTTTGTTTTCTTCTCTCAATTATTTTAGTTGCAAGATTAGTAGCAGGTAGTGGTAGATTCAGCCGTAGATCTTCCAAATAGAATTGTTCTCTTGCCAGTTCATAAAATAGACGAGAAGATGCTGCTCTTGAGACTCTCAACACTCTTTTCAGGTAAGATGCTTTAAATTTTCCCAGTGTAGTTAAATAAGTTAAAGATAATTTTTCCCAAATCAATTCTATGCCATATGTTAGTATTGGGGAGACTTTTGAGTGGAATAGCATTAATACTGTTTGCAAAGACAGTCTGGTAATGTTCTTAATAGTGTATATCCCTCTGATAGCTGCTGTAGCTATGTGGGTCCGAAATGAATTACATGAAGTCTGTAGGGTAATGCCAAGATATTTATATGAATTTACAGTCTCAATCTCTTTTTTTCCTAGGGCAACTTTGTCCTCTGCTAAAGTTTTCCCCCCTTTTTGGAAAATCATGTGCAATGTTTTGGTGAAATTGATGGTGAAGTCATTTTCATCAGTCCAGAGATATAAAACATTTAATTTTTTTTAAAGTTCATATCTGTTTGATGAGCCCAGAATCATATCATCTGCATACATATATAAGGATACCCTACTGATTTTGTTGTCTCTAAAATCTTTGTAACATCTGCAGGTGTGATATTGAACAATAAAGGACTCATTGGGTCTCCTTGTAAAACCCCATTTGTCTGGGTAATCTCTCGTAATCTACTTACTCCATCCCTTATTTTGAAATTGCTGAAAGTCAAAATGTTTTAACAGCTGATGTGATTTCATTTCCTCCTTTTGTCATGGCAACCAGTTTTTCTAAATGTTTCATTCTGTTAATTAGATTGAATGCTTTGGTGTAGTCAATGAAAACAGTGTGAAACTTTCCTGTGAAATTCAATATTAAGGTCCGATAACTGCCTTGAGGAATTCTCCTCTTAATTATTACAGGGACAGATAAAGCCTTTCCTACTCTAATTAAAAAAGTTCTATTTTTTTGGAAACATTGCCACCCACTCAATCACTATTTTTCAAGTCCAATGGCACTCATTTTTGCCAGTAGTCTCCCATGATCTACCCTATCAAACGCGATACAGTCCAATTAACCTCCTGAATCCAGGATATTTGCTACATCTTGCTGGAATCCTACAAGTTGAGCTTCAGTGGAATAGCCTTTCCTAAACCCGAACTACCTTCTATCAAACCAGTTATTAATTTTTGCAAACATGTTTAATATAATCAGAAATAATTATTTCCCAAAGCTTACATGCAATGCATGTCAAACTGACTGACCTGTAATTTTCAGCTTTATGTCTATCACCCTATCCTTTATACACAGGGACTACTAAAGTAACTCTCCATTCATTTGGTATAGCTCCTTCATGCAAACAATAATCAAATTAGTACTTCAGATATGGTACTATATCCCAACCCATTGTCTTTAGTTTATCCCCCGAAACCTTATCAATTCCTGCTGCTTTTCTAGTTTTCAACTTTTGTATCTTACTGTAAATGTCATTGTTGTGATAGGTAAATAATAATACTTCTTTAGTATTAGTCACCTCCTCTATCTGGGCATTATCCTTGTAACCAACAGTCTTTACATACTGCTGACTGAATACTTCTGCCTTTTGAAGATCCTCACATAAACACTCCCCTTGTTCATTAATGATTCCTGGAATGTCCTCCTTGGAACCTGTTTCTGCCTTAAAGTACGTATACATATCCTTTCATTTTTCACTAAAATTTGTTTGACCGCCAATTATGCTTGCCATTGTGTTATCCTTAGCTGACTTCTTTGCTAGATCCAATTTCCTAGTAAGTTCCTTCAATTTCTCCTTACTTCCACAGCCATTTCTAACTCTATTTCTTTCCAACCTGTTCCTCCCTTGTTTCTTTACTTCTCTGTTATAATTTAGTGGATCTTTACCATTCCCTACCATCTTTAAAGGTACAAACCTATTTTCACATTCCTCAACAATTGCTTTAAACCAGTACTAGAGTCTGTTTACATTTTTATTTAGCGTTTTCCACCGATCATAGTTACTTTTTCAAAACTCGCTTGTGCCTGTTTTATCAGCCATTTGGTACTGCCTAATAGTCTTAATTTTAATACCTTTCTTTCTTTCACATTTATTTTTAACTACCATAAAAACAGCTTCATGATCACCAGTACCATCTATTACTTCGGTTTCTCTATAGAGCTCATCTGGTTTTACCAGCACCACAACCAGAATATTGTTCCCTCTAGTTGGTTCCGTCACTTTCTGAATCAGATGCCCTTCCCATATTAACTTATTTGCCATTTGTTGGTCATGCTTCCTGTCGTTCGCATTACCTTCCCAATTGACATTTGGTAAATTGAGATCACCCGCGACAATCACGTTCCTATCCTTATAGTTTCCGACATAGCTGATTATCTTATCAAATAATTCTGAATCAGGGTCTGCGCTACCCTTTCCCGGTTTGTACACTCCAAGGACATCAAGTTGCCTATTACGGTATCTTTAGAGATGAGCCTTACACCTAGATATTTTATGCCTGTCATCTTTAACTTTTTCGGAGCTTACAAATTCTTTTTTCACCTGAATGAATACTCCCCCTCCTACCATTCCCATCCTATCTCTACGATAGACACTCCAGTTCTGTGAGAAAATTTCTGCAACCATTACATAATTTCTCAGCCATGATTCAACTCCTATTACAATATCTGGTAAGTATATATCTGTTACATTACTTAATTCTATTCCTTTCTTTACAATACTTCTACAGTGCTACAGTTGAGCACTAACATTTTTATGTCATGCCTACTTGACTTCCAGTTCTCTGTTCCCTTTATCACCGCTCCCTAGGCCACCCTGTTTCCCTGAATGTACCTCCCTATAACCCTTCCAAACAAATTTCCTAACTTATATGTAGCACTGCAGTTTAACTGAAGGCCATCTGAGTGCAGATTTCTATCTCCTACCCCCCCCCCCCCAATTAGGATATAGAAATCTCACTCCCAGTTCCCCACATACCCACTCCATAATCTCATTTAAATTCCCCATCACCTTACAGTCAGTATCCCTCCTACACAGTATTCCACTGATAACAATCTCTGCTTCTTTAAACTTCACCCATGCTTCATTTACCAGATCCCACACATCCCCAACTATGTTGGTACTTATACCTGCTTGTCTTACGTTGTTAGTACCAACATGGAACACTACCACCTTCTCCTTTACCTCCTCCTTCTCTTCTAATTTCCTCAGCATCTGCCTAATTCCTGGATAACACTCTAACCTGGTTCCCTTTCCTCCACACACTTTCCCCCCATGTCTAACAATGGAATCCCCCATGACCAGAGCCTGAACCCTACCCACCTCATTTGATCCCCTCCCTTCCTGGTCAGTCCTATCTTTCCTGACAGCTGCAGAAGCTACTTCCTTGTCCCTTTTTTCCATCCTTGACTATGATGTCATTTAGCGCTTCATGAAACTTGTCAACTTCATCCTCATCCGCACCCTCACAAGGCGAACACAGTGAGACAATTCTCGTCCTAATTCCTCCAACAGCTAAATCTGCCCACATCACTTGCTTATTTACATGCTTAAAAGAAACTATGCTGCCTGCAAAATTCCTGATGAACAGGCCTACCCCACACTCTGCCCTTCCCTTTTTGACGCCTGATAAATACACTTTATAATCTTTCTCTACGTTGTCACAATGGCTTTAATTTTTCAACCTCCAATCGATCGTGAAATTAAAAACACAGTGGGAATCCAATGAAGCGTTACGCAGATGTGTTGCGCATTGTTTCTAGTATGCCTGTCCACTGCATCACATCGCATTTGTCAGTTCTGAGTGCGCAGTGAGCACGTAAACATGCCTAGAGCAATAGAGTCTCCCACCAAGTGTGAAGTGCGTGCTTTCATTCGATTTCTTCATGCTGAAGGGTGCCATGCAATTTTCTCGAATTACCTGATCCACTTGCTGAACATGATCATCGGTTAACACTCCCTTCCTTCCCTGACCGCCTGCATCATGAATGTCTCTACTTCTTGCTTCGAAGTTCCTGCACCATAGCCGCACTTCGCTGTCACTCACGAAAGTTTCACCGTACACATTACTCATTCGTTGGCGAATTTCAGCTACATTGCACCCCTCAGCATGAAGAAATCGAATGCAAGCATGCACATTACACTTTGTGGGAGACTACTGCTCGAGGTATGTTTACGTGCTCACTGCGCACTCAGAACCGAATTGTGACCTGACGCAGTTCATGGGCATAATAGGGACACTGCACAACACATCTGCATAACGCTTCCTCAGATTCTAACTGTTATTTTAATTTTGCAACCAATCCAAGTTTGAAAATAAAACCCTCGTATATCCCATTACAGATTATCATCGACACCTAACACATACAGATGCATCTTATTTTCTTACTCAGCCAGTTTTACTTTCTTTCATAAGACCCATTAATACCGATAGCTCTTCGTCGAATTCCATATTTTACACCAAGTTGTTTCCAAGAAGTACCTTGACTGTCAAATGGAAGAGGGACTACATTACTCCCAATAGGTTCCGGATTTGTTTAAAATATTGAGCTTGGTACAGTCCGCTACCCTACTAACACATAGTCCCCTGAGAAACTCTCCTCTAATGGGTTAAGACTGTCAATATGACCGAGATGCCCACTCCTGTTGTATAGCTACTGGATCTAAAAAAAACTTCATAGGTAGATTTGACTAATACAATTTCTTAATAAAGAAATTTTATCTTATTTTAATTGTTAGTCAATACGGTACGCAATGTGAAATACCGAGCAAGTTGGCAATGCGATTAGGTTGTGTAGTTGTGAGCTTGCAATGGGGAGATGGTAGGTTCGTATCCCATCATCGGCAGCCCTGAAGATAGTTTTCTGTGGTCCTATTTTCACACTAGGCAAATGATGGGGCTGTACCTTAACTCAAAGTTGAGAGACCCAGAGTCCCTATTTAGTAGTCTTTTGACAGGCAAGGGAGTGGGGGGTGAGGGTATCAGTGATTTGTAAACAGGGCACATAAAACAAGAGCCTTTGATGGACTGGGAATTTAAGCAACTCGCAGCTATTTTTATATCAATTGGTCGTCCAGAATATAAATTACGAATGTTCATACAGAGCTAACCTAAAATTAAAATGCTTTTTCTCAGTAGTGTAATTCTAAACTCTCACGGTATATGCGATTCTCGAAATGCTCCTACTCGGCCTTTGCAACATTAAATCTCAGCAAGTAATAAGGAAAAATTATACCAATTATTTTCTTTAGCTGCGGGCACTTGACCATTAAACTCGATTTTTAAAAAGTGGTAAAATTTGAGAGGCTAACCCGGAAGGTTAAAAACCTTGGCAACTGAGATGAGGTTTTTTTTATATTATTTTTAAATGTTGAAGATGAAGGATGCAAGAAGAGATTTGATTGGTTATCTCCCCATGGTGACCTCGTGAGGAGTGTCCTACTAGCGGTAATTTCAATAGAAATTCGTGAAGTCTTGAAAAAAAAAACCGCTTGTCTTCGCAAGGTTTAAATCAGTATGTTTTTGCAAATCTCAGCTAAAAATTCGATTTTAAAATACAAATATATCTTCTTCTCACGTGTTGGCGAGAAATCTACGCCGGACCTACAGTTTCCTTTGTTTCATCTTTCCAAGAAGCGGATGACACGGCAGATAGCGTAGGTGTTGCCAGAATAGCCAACTGATGTCATGTAGAAAGGCTGACTACTATACAAAATATAACGTCCAAACAGCTGTTTGTATTCTTCGCAGCAATAAGAAAATCGATCGTGACAACCCTCAAACAACGACGAAGTTCTCGGCTATACTAATTTACACCAATGACTGAAAATGTATACAGTGGAAGAAAAAAAATATTAACTCCTCGAAAATAAGTTACCCAACTTTTCTAGTCTCTTCTGAAGTTAAATTAGACTTATGTGTATCACTAGTTAAATTAAAAAAGCATACTCTTTACATACACAGTCCTTTCCACAAAATTTTAAGCTTTTATAGACTATTCTGGAACGAGTATATTGTGAACTTTTTAAAAATTTTCCCACCCTTCAAGGGAGAAAATTCAGGAATAGACGTTCTTAGGCATTGTTAAAGATTTTCTATTTCTTACTTAAAATTCTCACAATTATGTTAAGAAGTAAACTTTCGTTTGCTTTACATCATCTCGACATATATTTCTGAACGATTTCCATTTTGGTGTTGCAATGTTGGTATTAGATGCGTGCTCTAGGCTTGTTTCGCGCCATCTAAACCGACGCCACCGGTACCGCATCCATACTCGTTCATTATCTTGAAGTCTGTGAAGGAAGTTCGTTTGTGAAAATGGCTGGTGATATTAGAACATCTACAACGCCTCCGAAAACGAAGATATTCGTCGGCCGGCTTCCTGAGGATGCTCAGGCACAAGATTTACGTCGTCTTTTTGAAGAATATGGTGTGGTTACAGAGTGTGATATATTAAATCGCTATGGGTTTGTTCACATGAAAACGGAGGAAATGGCTGCACGCGCCATTAAGGAACTGAATAATGCTGAGTTTATGGGTGTGCAAATAAGTGTAGAGCAATCGACGGGAAAGAAGAGTGGTCGTGGTGGTGGAGGTGGTAGAGGCGGATTTGGCCCGATTCGTGGTCGTGGAGGAATGAGAGGTATGGGCAGGGCTCCACCGCCATACATGCGTGATGGCCGAGGCGATTTTGATAGGCGACCGGGTATGCTGCCCCCGCCGTCAATGAGGAATGGTTTTTATGACAATTACGACCGTGGATATGACAATTATCCATCACGTGGACCTCCACCGTTCATGCCGTCGCGGGATAGGGAACCGGACAGGCGGTCATACCCCGAGATGATGCGATCACCATTTGAGCGCCGGTCTTTTTCGGATGTTCGTAGCCCCTACGACCGACCAAGTCTGCCACCAGTTGCATCTTTTGAGCGTCGTAGTGATTATGGAGGTTCACGACTTTCCACTGATATTTACCGCAGGAGGTCACCTCCTCCATCTTCAAGCTATGGCGGAGCGGGTTACGAACGTGACAGTCTGGACTCATACGGACCAGGAGGGGGCCGGCGTTTTGATAGAGAAAGCTTGGACCCATATGGACCTTCCAGACGCTATCCTGGACAATCGCTGGATCGTGACTTGCCGATGCGCCGTTATTAGGCGTCTAAAATTGGACGATCGTGTGCAACAGATACAGTTCAAAGGTTAGTTGCAGTTGATGTAAGAACAATGTTTTTAAGTAATTCTTGTGAAGTTGCATTATTGTTTCGTGTTGTAGTGTATCCAGATAATTATTTATGGTGGTATGGGTAGAGGTTATGAAATTGCCTCTCAGTGAACTCTCCACCCCAAACTTCATGTTTTAATGTAACTTAAAATGAGTCATGTTGGCTAATGCATTGCTATATATTCATACATGGTGCGAATTTTCATCCTAGAGGTGGAGCGGGGATGATCCGCTTCAGTGTGGAGGTGTAAGTTAACCTATTTAAATTGCATTACCTGTGTTAATTACCATCTTGTAACCATTACTAGCATGGTTACTTGCCAGTTCCATTACTGTTGTGTTCTAAATTCTTCTAAATTTTGTCCATTAGTGAAGGAATTTTCATATTCAGTTGGTACAACGAATGTTTCAAGTTTTTTACTACAGTTCAATTGGCTGCTATTCAGATCTTGATTTGCATCTTACATAGTTTACTCTGCCATCTTCCATATAAGTATTGATTACGAAACTGTTTTTGTGACTGTCCCTTGACTTGTGAATGTACAGGAAGTTTTCTCATAAGTGTTATTTCCATAGATATTTGTGTAGATCTGGTTTGGGTAAGAAAAGTTTTGGAACTTAGAATGATTTCAATCATTCTGTATCAGTTTTATATACTTCCGGGAGGAATATAGTTTCCAGTGTCAGTGTATGTGCAATCTGAGTGGAAGATTGTGAGTTACGTATGTTGAGTAATAGTTTTTCCATGCATTCGGTTTTACACAGTTCCGTAAGACGCGCTTGTCAATGTTTGATAGGTATTCATAGCAAGTTGACAGTTCCTTAATGTACATTTCTGCCTGAAAATCTTAGCGTAAGAAAACTTGCTGTATTCCAGAACTTTTCTTTTCCAGTTATTTAGTGCAAAGGATGTTTTGAATCCTGATTTCCAGTTCAGTTCGTCAGATAGTCGTGCCAATATATGAAGTGTTGTGTAGAGAGTTCAGAAAATAGATTGTTAATGTGCTCTATTGTCAAATCATCCCCTTCCACCTTTTGATATCCTACCACTTCGAAGATTTTCAGCTTTGTGCATTAATGTTTGGAATATTTATCGGTCTTGGAGTAATCTGACGTGGGATTTGCAGAAATTCCCAATCTATACATGCTTCCTTGTTTAAAAACTTTCATGGAAGGATAACATTTTGTTCAGAATTCTTTTTCTTCAAGTTTGACTTATAAGCCCTTTTTTATAACCACTTTTCAAGCTCCATGGTTATGATTGTAAATAATAATGAAGCATTGAAGTAGATGAATTATCCTGTAAATGCTCTGGAAGTTGACTCTTCTGTTGTGGTGGATAAGTACAAAGAAAGCGGGAGCCCATGTTACAGGCAAGAATTTAACTGGGTAAGGACTTTTTAAAAAAAAAAAGAAAGCAGTAATCTATTGTGATTTTATAATGTACAACAGAGTTCATAATTGCTGAATAAACATGATATTATGTCAATGTTTTGTACTGAAGTCATTTGTTTCTTCATTAAAGTAAGGTGTCCTTATATTCCATGCTATTTCTAATTATACGTTCCAAAAGGTCATTTTATTTACTGTCTGTGAATGTGTCTACTGAGAATTCTTTTGTGATCTGTGTTTCCTATGTAGTTTCAAACAAGACTTCTTTACGAAAGACAATTTTGGGGATGCTTCATTGAATTAGATGTAGGAAAGGAGAATTACTATAGTGACTAAAGCAGGTAGCTGCATTTTCTTTACACATATAAGAAAAGTCAATTCCACGTAGACTTTTTGCTGCTGAATAACTTTGTTGTAGCCAGGTTTTAGTCTGTTTCAACCCTACGCTATTTTATAATGTACATGGCTTTTCAACTTGAATAAACCTTTTGTAATATGGTGAAGTCTGTCTTTCTTTTGAAGTTCAATCCTTTCTGCACAAGTAACCTCAAAGTTTTCTTTCAGAACTTGTGAAGTTTTATGTCAGTGTAAGGTCTTATTTTTCCCTCTAGTTTTGACTTTATCAAATACTTCTTTATATTGTTTGGTAAAGAAGGTAGTTATCTCACTATTTGCAGGACCATAATCAGTGCTCTTCTGACCTATTGCCTACAGAACAAGCTTGCAGGTTGTTTTTTTTTTTTTTTTTGTACACCTGGATATCTTCAATGTAGGTAAGTTTCTGAGGGATGTTCTAAGTACAAAACATCACAGGTAAATTGTCTTGTTCCCAAAATTCAGAAAATCATTATGGAAGTGAAAACTGAAAATTGGGTGTTATGTCGAATTCCTCACAGAGCAAGTTAGCTGTGCGGTTAGGACTGTGAGCTTGCATTCAGTTGATAGTGGTTTCAAATCGCAGTCTGCAACCCTGAAAGTGGTTTTCCATTTTCACACCAGGCAAATATTGGGGCTGTAACTAAGCTCATGGCTGCTACCTCCCAATCCTAGCCCTTTCTAATCTGTCCATTTCTGAAACCCTTCAGTGTGTTTATGCGATGTTAAACAAGTACAGGGGTATTCTTTTATCTTGCAAGGGATTGTCGGTCGCCTGTGTTGCGAGTGTGTCTCCTGCCAAGTACTTTGCTGTAATGCGCTTCTCGTCACAAGTTCCCCTCCTTTGCATTCTGCTGAGAGCTTTATCAGCATAAGGTTCAATTTAATCATGTGTTTAGTGCTAGTGTGTTCAAGTGCCATTTTCATTATGCGAGTACCGAGCTCGATAGCTGCAGTCGCTTAAGTGCGGCCAGTATCCAGTAATCGGGAGATAGTGGGTCCGAGCCCCACTGTCGGCAGCCCTGTAGATGGTTTCCCATTTTCACACAAGGCAAATGCCGGGGCTGTACCTTAAGGCCACGGCCGCTTCCTTCCAATTCCTAAGCCTTTCCTATCCCATCGTCGCCATAAGACCTATCTGAGTCGGTGCGACATAAAGCCAATAGCATTATGCGCGTGTGTAGTACCTTCATGAGGTACAGTAAAACGAGTGAGCGCTGGCTGCATTACGGCAGAGTGCTTGGGGGGAGGGGGTGTAGGAGATACGCTCACAGCGCAGGCGACAATCCCCTTTATAGAAAAAAGGATGTCCTTGTAGCAAAAATTATATATTCCTTCATGATTTAGATTTTTCAAAGCAAATAGGATTCCTAAATTTACAGTATTAAATTTCTTAAACTTAGTTCAGCATCCTTTAGGAGTTTATTACAGATTATTGCTGCATGTGTAACTAATTGCTACGACTCCTCTTATGAGCACCACACATGCTATGTTTTGCCCGTCTGTATGAGCTCTAAGGTAAAATTGTGAGAGCCAGTAAATCGGGACAATTTTCCGGGTGTGACGCGAGGAAAGTGTGCTGCTGTTAAATTTGTAGCATGTGTGGTTGAAAATGCATTCAGAATATTCTGATCATATTCAGCCTCCCATTTACCTACAAATACTTTAAAAGTAGCCTGTTTGGGGTTGTGTTGAAACTACTAGTTTTCTTAAAACCTTCTCTTTGAAGGCCTCAAGTAATTATTCCAGTCACCTGGTTCCAGTGTCTTGTTTATTTAGCAAGTAGATGTGCAAGGAATCTTTTGTTTCAATCAAGTCTTCCTCCAGTTTGCTGAAAAAGAACCACTTTCTTTTTATTATAAATGGCATAAAATTCCTGGACGGGTTTCCCGTCAAGGAAATAGTAGGCGGAAATTGTGTTCGCCAGCTTTACGACTTCGGTTTGCATGTGGAAGGTGTCAGGCAAAACCTAGTGTGTTTGGTGTCCCTTAAACCAATGATCACTCGCATCGGCAAGTGAGGCGATCACTCTCGTTAGGTGGAAACTAACATCTGTTATTTCTCTTATACAATCATTAATTTTTATGTTTAGATTTGATTTTAATGTGTTTATTGTATAATTAATATTGTTAATTTTAACATGTTTTATTATTTTTCTTGAATACGACATACAGTTAAACATTACATTTATTTCAAATGAAGTAGCACCAACTGATAAAATAGCCTATAAACATATCAGCTTACTTGCTAAATCACAAATACAGTTTGGAATATTAATGAAGTCTACAGTATATTGGTTTACGGTCTAAAGGATAGGTTACTTTATCCTATTAGTATTAATGTTGTTTTCACACAAGCAACATACAATTATTCCCAGGAAAACTAGTGTGATCGACATAATTTTCATCTAACAACCAGATAATAATTTGCTGTCTTTGACTTACACACATATTGCCGGTTATAACAAATATTAATTAAATTGTAGAAAATCACACCCATGACCACTCGCACTGTTAGGTCGCCCCTAACGCTACTCTGGTTACACACATGACCGCTCGCACTGTGAGATAGCAACTGACACGTGTGACCTGCTCTTTCCTCCCCTCCAAAGGAACTGTAGCAAAATTTGTAAAAATGTTATATTGAACTTCGTAGCGAGAGTGATAGCGGGTTAACTGAAGATATGCTCAACTCTTCAGTGATAAAATGGACAATCAACCGGCGCTTTAGGAGCAGAGGCAGCTTCAGTACAACGTAAGTTCATTTTTTAAATTCATTCTAATAAGTATAAGTGTTTGTAAAATGGACATTCAAAATATTCATGCCATGGTAGTATAAATGTAAGAGAAGATAAACACAAGAAGCTGTTCCTTGAATCTGATCATGCTAATTTGTGCTTATTTTTGTAACGTGGAAGAATTGTAAATAGACAGGTTTTTAAAATATAACTGTCAGGTTCTCCAGGCTGCCAAAACTAATTTTGAATAAATAAATTTATGAACTACGTGAAAAAATTTAATATAAATTGAATGACTTAATTTTGATCTTGAAAGATCATATTCTATCAAGCCACACTAAAAATATTAGAAATGCATAAACATTTTGTTTGATAGAATGTTTCCTTCAAGAACAGAACATATTTTAATTTTTTTTTTTTTTCTTCAGAATTACTTTAAACTGACTGAAGAACCTTAGTTATAAATTAACTGAAAAGAGATGGCTTCAGATACAGTTCCCTCTGACAGACAAGGGAATCTGAAGTTTTGGTCTAGATTTTATTATTCTTCTTGCTTCTGAATTTGGCCAACTGTGGACCGCGTGAAACTTAATGCTTTCTGGCCAGCCTTCTTTTCTCTTCCCAGAACTTCATTCGTTCACTTATTTTTCTCTGCTCCTCAGATATTACAAATTTGGGCCTGTTCTTCCACTGCTCTTCATGGAATTTGTGGTCATCTATTAGAGTTCTGAACTTCTTTCTGTTGAGAATCAATTCTGGTGTTGTTTTAATTTCTTCTGCGTCAACCTTCTCCACCCATTTCGTAGTTCTCAAACCAATTATATATTTAAATATCCTTTGTCAAGCGGTTGTCATTCATTCTGACGAGATGTCCGTAAAATTTGTCTTTGTTTTTGCATTGTGTCTGTGATCTTTTTGGAATACTTGTAGAGATCCTCATTTCTCCTTTTCCTCCACGTACCATCAGTCGTTTTCTGAGGTCCAAGAATTTTTTTCCTTCTCAGTTTCTTTAAGTTCCCCTTTTTTATTTAATATAAGGCATTCTGAACCGTACAGCCCCTCTGGTTTTACAACAGCGTTGTAGTGTTTAATTTTGGCTTTGTAGGATATTGCCAGTTTATTGTACCAGTTCTGTGTCAGTCTGTAGGCCAGTTCTAATTTTCTAGCTCTTTCCTTGTTTGCCTCCTTGTCTAGTCCATTGGGTTGGATCAGTTCTCCCAAATACTCGGAACGTTTCTACTCTTCTAACCTTTCCGCACTTCACTCCCGTGCTTTTCTCTCCCTGATGTCGGTACTCCATGTACTTCGTCTTTTCGTAGGAGACTTTGAGACCTGTTTTCTTAGCAATGTCATGAAGCTCCAGCATCCTTTGGGCATCCTCTGTTTTGAGCTAAGAGAGCAAGATCATCAGCAAAAGCCAGACATTTAATTTTCAAGTTTTGTCCCTTGCGCACAAGATGAATTCCCTGTATGCCTCCTACTTTCAGAGTTTTCCCAGGTTCTTATGACTTTCTCCAATACAATGTTAAACAGGATGGGTGATAATCCATCTCCTTGTCTGATTCCTGTCTTTATTTGGAATGGATCAGAGATTTCTCCAGCGAATTTAATATTTGAGATGGTGTCTGTCAGGGTTTGTTTTATTATTTCTCTCGTTTTCCTGTCGATTCCAAACTCTTCTAGGACATTAAATAATGTCTGTCCATCAATTGAGTCGTATGCTTTTTGGAAATTGACGAGGATTACCACTGTGTTCTGGTCCCTCAATGCTCTAGTCCTTAGAATACCCTTGAGGTCGAATATCTGTTCTGTACATGACCTCTCTTTCCTGAAACCAGCTTGGTATTCTCCAATGAGGGAGTCTTTCTTCTTCAACCCTGTTCAGTAGCACTTTGAAGAATATTTTGTATGCGACTGAAAGTAAAGATACCTCTGTAGTTATTAATATCCATTGGGCTACCTTTCTTATGGAGTGGGTGGATAAGCGCACATTTCCAATCGTTCGGAATCCTTTCAGTTTTCCAAATCTCTTTTATGAGGTGATGTAGCTTTCTGCAGCCACTTCTTCTCCAATCTTCCACATTTCTGCCACAATGCCATCTTATACATTTTCTCATCTAGACTTGGTGGTTTGGAATTTGGATTCTCATTGGATAGTTTCAGGACAGGCAATCTTTCATGCGGTTCTTCACAGTTGAGCAGCGTTTGGAAGTAGTTAGCCAAGAGCTGGCAGTTTTCTTTATCATTTGTTGCTATGCTGTAGACTACTGGTGACTTTACTCTCTTTGGGCAATTGCTGAAATGATATCGTTCTCACTGTTAACCACACAGGAGAGACATACAGTCTATAGAGGGCTCATAGAAACCTTTCCGCGTGCATAATTTATGATGAAAGTCTTTATTGGGCTCCTTAAATCATTGTTCGGTCCGGTCCATCTCCTGTTGAACATGGCTTCATTGCAGTAGAAACTTGGATCTATTTCCTCTTTTCCTTCTCAATTTTAGGAATTCTGCTTCCTGTTTGGTAGAAGGTAGCTGCAGTCTCTTAAGTTTTACTATAAGAAAAGGCTCATGTGCCAGTACATATGTAATTCTAGATGGTGCCATTTTTTAAATGTCTTAAAGTTAGTGTGATAAATCTGGCTTTCATGTTCTCTATGCAATTTAAATCATTTAACATGAGATAATTAGGTAGTTCCAAACCATAAGAGATTACTGGAACAACCTTTGCTTGCAAGAGGAACATTGCTGTGGTTTAAGACTTTCGTAGGGTCATGAATGTCATAAATACTAATGGCTGCTTATATGGTTCTTAAATGACTTATGTTGGCTGAAGTGTGATGCCGAGGTATTTAAAGGAGCTCACTATTTGTTTTGCTGACACCTACTAGTAACCTTCCTTTCTGAAAAATATTTGCACTGTTTTGTCCAGGTTAATTTTAAGTTTGTCTTCAGCATATTTTTCAAGGTTTTCCATAGTTGCTTGAAGATTGTCTTTGTTGACATGATATTGTATAGGCTTGAATCAGGTATGTTGATGAATAGGGTTAAATCAGGTTGTGAGTTTGACAAATAGGAAAAGTCCTCTCAGTTTTAATTACTGCGTTGATGGTGTGAAAGTTCATTTTTGGGGATCATAGTAAGTATCTAGGTGTTAATATAAGGAAAGATCTTCATTGGGGTAATCACATAAATGGGATTGTAAATAAAGGGTACAGATCTCTGCACATGGTTATGAGGGTGTTTAGGGGTTGTAGTAAGGATGTAAAGGAGAGGGCATATAAATTTGGTAAGACCCCAACTAGAGTACGGTTTTAGTGTATGGGTCCCTCACCAGGATTACCTGATTCAAGAAGTGGAAAAAATCCAAAGAAAAGCAGCTCGATTTGTTCTGGGTGATTTCCAACAAAAGAGTAGCGTTATGAAAATGTTGCAAAGTTTGAGCTGGGAAGAAATGGGAGAAAGAAGACGAGCTGCTCAACTAAGTAGTATGTTCCGAGCTGTCAGCGGAGAGATGGCGTGGAATGACATTAGTAGACAGATAAGTGAGTGGCGTCTTTAAAAGTAGGAAAGATCATAATATGAAGATAAGGTTGGAATTCAAGAGGACAAATTGGGGCAAATATTCATTTATAGGGAGGGGATTTAGGGATTGGAATAACTTACCAAGGGAGATGTTCAATAAATTTCCAATTTCTTTGAAATGATTTAAGAAAAGGCCAGGAAAACAACAACCTGGGCGACTGCCCTAAATGCAGATGCACAAAAGACAGCTGGCATTCTCCAATCTTGCATGCTTTGTCCTTGAACCTAATGAGGAATGGTCTAAAACTTGTTTATGCAGTCATTCCAGTTTAGTTTTCTAATAACATTGCTTTGATCTCCAACAAAAATTGCTGTTCAAATTGTCTAGTCTGCCAATTTTTGATGAATTAAATCTAACACCTGCCAACTTCAAAAGATGTAGCAATTGGCTTGCGTACATATGGCAAGCCTCACATTTTTTAGGTACACACTGTCATAGGCAGAGTCGACCAGTGGATAGAAGTAGGTTGAAACCACCTGCTAGAAGTGCTATGTATGCGAGTTATTTTCACACTGGGCAAATGTGGCTTAATTAAGGCCATGGCTTCTTCCTTCCCACTCCCAACCCTTTCCTGTCCAATCGTCGCTACAAGACCTATCTGTGTCAGTGCAACGTAAAACAACTTGTATTTTTAAAGAAATAATTATGCATTCTACTGTACCTTAAGAGCTGCTTGCCATGCTGTCCTGTACTGTAGATGAGTTTTTACAAGAAAATATACTGTATGCACTAGTAAAACGGTATTTACACAATTTAGCACATGACAGGATAATTCCATTGCTCACTTTAAGAAAAGTTAGTGATGTTTGTTTAGTTTTACATGATTCGACAAAATTAAAATTAAATTTAATGCTTGAAATGTGTCATCATTTGACTGAGCTTCAACATATCTTCTTGAACTTCCTACCATTTTGTAAGCTTCAGACGTGGTCAGTACAGGCTTTTCTATGTCTTCATGTTTTGCAAGATCTCCATATACTGAAACTTCAGTATTAACACCTAAATGGGTCGTAACTGATATCAGTCCCTACTTGCCATCGTTGAGGTTCTATGTGCATTTCTAGTTCTCCTGGAACAGTTTCGGCATTGATTTCATCATTTCTGAAACCTGCTTTACAGAAACAGTTTGCAGTTATTTGCTTACATTCCAGGTCGAAGACTTTGGGATGGAGGGGGAGATTTCTAGTGGCAAAGTGTAGACGCCTGTAGACAAGCGATGGTCAAGGCCATGCTGAGTTGAGTCGCGCAGATAAATAAGTCTTTTAACAATAGCGACTACCTGACCATAACTAGGAAGCTACAATAAAAATAGAATTCTTGAAGCCTTCATTTTCTGGAACCATTACAAAAGTAACTTGTGATAAAATCCTGGCTTCGAATTATCCAAATTTAAGCATTGGAAATTTTAATTTAAAAGATTTTTTTTTTGTATGGATTAGAGTAGGAATTTCAAATTATCCAATGTTGAGAGTTCCATTTTACTGTACCAGATGGCAGAGAAAAACGGATCTCTCTTGAGTGATCTGCGGCCAAGGTTTAATTAATTTTGTGGGGTGTATTTCATATATGTCGCCAGAGATCTGCAGGGCAACATCATACTACATGGAGTGTTGAATGGACTTATTTCTGCCATTCCAAATTCCAACTACCTCTTCAAGTTTTAAACCTATAATCTTGAAATCTGGAGGCATGCCACTGATCCACTTTTTCTGTGCAAAATGTCCATGCATATGGTATCTTCAATATTGCTAATGGCAGAAAATGTGAAATTTTATGATGCATACAGTGACAGTAACATTGCCTTGTATTAATGTTGATTATTCCTTTTGAGCTCCTTATGTAATCCATGGTGAATTGTCGGGCCTCAATCTCAAGGTCGCTGGGTCAAACCCAGCAGATGTGGTCCGAAAGAATGATCTTTCATCGTCTCATGATATAACTGGGGTAAATTTTAGGAGAGGAATTTTTGCTGGAGAAATGTCCTCTGGAAGATCGACATCTGTCTCCATTCAGCACATACTGTGAAATTTTGAATAACCAAAATTTCTCCACACTTTTTGCTATTTAGTCAGTACACTTGCACTAGTTTTGCATGCATTTTGAGTTCAATAGAATCTTGTAGTGGCAAGTGTTTCTAGACATTTGATGCTTTCTGGAAGCCCGCTAAAGTTGCTGCTGATGCAAGCAGTTCAGGAGACCGCTTTGGAGTCTCTGTAGGCAGTTTCTTATTCGCAAATAAATACATAATTGCTTTTTGGGATCAAAAGTACCTACAGTGATCTCTATTGCATCTAGATGCTCACTATAGAAGTTAACTGCTTCTATCCATGTTACCCCCTTCATTAACACTTGTTCTGGGGGCAATGGTATCTCTGGCAATTAGAGTTTGTAAGATAGCACTCCTAAGGCTTTTGGATAAACCTTTTTTGTTGCTGAAAGAAATTGTTCACTTGTGGAAACTTGGCTCTAATATCTTCAGCAACACGTTGCAGTCCATGAGCCAAACAGGTTAAATGGAACATATTGGGATAGAAGCATATATGTTGCAGCACTAATACCATTTCCTCTTGCATCTCGGTCAGCCACAGATATTTAATAGATTTTAATACATCATTCACAAAAATCGCAAAAGCACTGATTTGAGGTGCTCCACCACAATATTTACAGTAAATGTACCCTTAACATCCGTTGTTTCATTATCTTGCGTTACTTGCACATTGCTTCGTCATAGCAGACTTGTAGATAATTCTTGCATAGTGTTCATTATTGAGGAACGTGTTGCCTGCAGTATTTTTCCAGAAAAGATGTTAATTCAGGCATTTTGAGTTTATACCATGGAATTGGCTGCAATCATCGCACTGCATAAGTCTATAAAAAGGGTTACGTGCAGGTGAGGGCTGCATCTTTGTTGAACGATATTTTGTTTATTCTGTAGGCCATTTTATTTTTTTCTATGCAGAGCACAGGGTGCATGTCGTTCAAGCTGGGATTTCATGGAACATGAGATGTGTTTGTTGCATGCTTGACAAATCACTACTTTGCCATTGGTTGTAAAGGACTCAACTGCAATCCATGATTTTAACTTTGAAACCAGTAAGGATGCAACTGATGTTCTTCAACTGTTTTAAAAAAACTTGAGACATTTCATTAGAAGAAAACTTCAAGAATAGATTTGGAAATTTGTAAGTTACAGAGAGGTCACAGAAATGTTTAGGAAAAAATTAGGAAACTTCAATATGCAAGTAGGTAGTTTAAAAGCAATTAACTATGATGATGCTTATTGTTTTAAGGGGCCTAACATCGAAGGTCATTGGCCCCACTGCAATTAACTCTAATAGGGATGTAAGATGTAAAGACTGGCACATAGTGCATAGTATTAAAGTAACAGTTTCCTGCAGCTATTTCGATCCTCTGGAAAAACCAATTTCACAAGTGTCTTTACCTGCACTTGTCAAATACCTGTCACTCATATTTATTTTAATCTCCCTTGTTGCAGCAACTGACAGTAGCCCCTTATTTAGTGTAAAAGTTATATAAGATGAGAAAGTGAAAACACTAAAATGTGTAATTTTATGTAATATCACTAAGAATATGTAGAATACCTACAAATGTAAAAATACATAAATTGAAGTCCAGTTATAATTAGGTGTATGTTGAAATGGCATCCTTTTCCCTTCTTATTTTTTGCAGATTTGGGATGTTAAGTCATTTTCAACTTTCAAGGAGGTTTTAGGTCAATATATAGCATTTTTAAGAATGTTTATATCATTTTAAAATGTCCTTTTTAATTTATGCATGTATTCCTTACTGTCAGACTGATAAAAGTTCACAGATTACAACATGAGAAATTAAAAATGTTTGTGGTTAAATTTGCTGCATTCATGCCCAACTAAACTGACCAGCAGTTGCCTATGCCCAAGAAAGGGTAAAGAATGGATTTATACTTGTGAGTCTTCTGTTTCCAAGATTATGTGCAAGTACACAATACAGAACTCGGATAATCAGGAGAAAGTATTTCCTAATCAAAAGGAATGCACTAGCCTTTGCAGCCAATAATTCACCCCCACCTACCTCTAGGCGAAGAACAAATGGAAACAAGAACGGATTAGAAACAGTTCTTCGATAAGCTTGAACAACACTTTTTCATTCTGGTTGCACGTCTCTGATATTTTGATTGAAAAAGAAAGGTGTGGTATACCACTCCCTCTCGCATAATTGTGCTGAATGTTAACGTTTGGGTTTTCACTTTGCCAGTAAACATAGTTATGTTCCTTATCAGACCCCCCCGCCCTCCATGACACTACAGCCCTTGAAGGGCCTTGGCCTACCAAGCAACCACTGCTCAGCCTGAAGGCCTGCAGATTACAAGGTGTCGTGTGTGGTCAGCGCATCAAATCCTCTCGGCCGTTATTCTTGGCCCCATAGATCAGGCCGCTATATCACCATCGGATAGCTCCTCAATTCTAATCACGTAGGCTGAGTAGACCTCGAACCAGCCCTCAGATCCAGGTAAAAATCCTTGACCTAGCTGGGAATCGAACCTGGGGCCTCCGGGTGAGAGGCAGGCACACTACCCCTACACCACGGGGCCAGCCGTTATCCAAACCCAAAACGTGAATTTTGGCCTTGTTGGACCAAATAATGTGGTGTTCCAAGTCAGAATCATATTCCCGCATGTAGTACAGTAGCCTCAATCGGTACAGGTACAGTGACAGCCTGCATCGTAACTTTGATATGTGAAGAGAACGTGCTAATTTCTTAGCCATACATTCTTGATTCTGTTGTGTACAATTCGACCTGGGGGCTCCCTAGTTTCTTCGGATGACCCATACTTCCTGTTTTTCATCGAAAAGCTTGGTTCATCCAAATGAATCGGTGCACTCCAGTCCTGGAGGTCTATACAATTCCGTCGTTTGGCATCTAATCTCAGAAGAAAAAACTGACACGGACTACAGTCAGATACATTGCACTAGTTTCTCCACATACAGCCTTGCTTCAGTCATTTTGACATGGCTGGAGGTCGTACGTATACAGACAATACGGAAATGAAACTTATAAATAATAATAATGGCTGGGGGTCATCCAAAAATGTGTAACGTGACAGAAGTGATGTCACAGTGGTCGTTACTGTAGCCCCTGGTCGCCAAAGCGCTTTCAACCTCGACATAAATAACTACCCAGGTATGTCAACGACCAGCTTCAACACCGTATTCGCACGTCATGTCGAACACTTGCTTACAGACAATTAAATATCCTACTTTTTCTACCAAGAACCTCTACTCATCTCTCTAAAATGATGCAAATGAATTACTTATCAGTTTTTGAGTTACATTTATTGAAAGACATAATCATGATCATTAGCTTTTTGCAAAGGGAAAAGTTTCTTTTTCTCTGTCTACTGTGATAAAAGACTGACGCAGAAGCAAAAATGATGATTACTCTCGAAATACAAATAAGCATAATTTGCATACATATTCCCCTTCCTTCACGGCCACTCTGTATATTGAATGTAATATTTTGAGCATCAAACACATGGAAGAGTATACCGAGGAACAGAACTGTAAGCAGGGAATTTTGAGAGAAATTGTGTCTGTGGGAAGACTGAAAAAAGTTGATTTTGTGAAGAAGGGAGGACTTGATCGGGACAAGTTAGTGGTTGAATTCCAATTTTCAATTCCATAAACAAAAAAGGCTCATCACCACACCCAGGCAACTAGAGATTTTTTTTTTTTTTTTTTTGCATGTTTATGGCTACCAAGAGTGTGTTATGAGTGTGGTAGCATTTTACAGAAGTCCTAGAAAATAAAGTATGTTGTATTAGTTTCAAGAGCAAAAATATGTCCATCACAATTTGCCATTTGAAGAGCGAGACAAATTCGAGTCAAGCATCAGCGTAACTGTTTTGTTGTTGTTTCTTTTTACATAAATGTCTTACAGCTGGGGGTCATCTGAAAATTTGTATAACGAAATGGTGTAATGAAACAAAATGTGTGATTAATGTTACCTAGCAACAGAACCTTGAAAGTTGCTCAGGCCGTGGATCTGTATGTCATGGCTATCCATCAATACTTTAAGTCGCGGCCTGCACGGTTGCTAGGTAACATCGTGTCACACATTTTAATTGAGAGACAAAAAAATAATCACATGATTTCCCCAAAGTGTTACCTAACAGATGTTAAAAGGAAGGGCAGCGTGTGAAGAAGGCTTGTTCATCAGGAAAACTATTGCAACAACATAGTTTCTGTTAGACACGTAAATGAGTGAACAATGTGGATAGGTGATTGTGATTATTGTTTTAAGAGGAAGTACAACTAGGCAACCATCTCCAAATGTGGATAGATTTAGCAGTTGGAACAATTAGACAAGAATTGTCTCGGTCTATTCACCATATGCATGAAGTTGACAAGTGTGATGAAGCACCGAGTGACATTTTAGTCAGAGCCAACAGCAAGGATAAGAAGGACCTGAAGGATATGAGAAGGTGATGGGGAACTTATGGAAACTAATGGGAATGGGAAGAGTTTGGACTTCTGTGCTAGTATGGGATTAGCAGTTACATGAGGCTAATCACTGCTGCATAGGGGCACTAGATCCATAATGGACTATTATAACCTAATTTCAATTCAGGAGATCTGTTGTAAGAATTGAAGAAAGGTCCACATATTCCAATACACTGATCACTGTTCTTTGTATCTTTGGCATGAATGCACACTTCGCCAATACAACTTGAAGGGAATTACCACGTCCAACATGATCCGTATTGACAAATCGCTAGTCCATCACAGAAATCTTTTTGGTTCCAAGATCTGTTTTGCAAGGTCCGTTCAGCCAAACATATTTGTCCATTGAAGGCCAAGCCATAGGTCATACTTGACAAAAAGCCTTATAAGATTACTGTCACCTCCTACAGTAGACTTTCCCCAGTTAAGACTGTGAAGATTGTATCCCCGGATGTCAACATAATAGTTCATAGAATCAGTTATTTTAAACAAAGTAAGTGTATCTGCATCTGATCAGTTTTTGATAATGTGTCAATTGTAAATATACTGATGTCACACTTGACGTAAGCTTAACGAGAGGACTTTAGAATCAACAAATTCTAGTAGTTAAGACTTAGTTAAACCCTTTTTTTTTTTTCTGTAATTTATAATTTCCGTGCCTCCGACTTCACAGTATCTTTTAAGTGGCAGCCCATAGTATCCATATGCTCCCTTCTCTGAACTCGGAGCATCTGAAGAAGTACTGGGAGGACCGCAAAGCCCGAACAATCCCTTCAAAGAGACCTGTACGATGGACTGATTAAAGTGATCCTATGCTGTCATAAAATAAGAAGAAAAATTTATAATACAGTCCATACTTTTAAAGTGTTAATTTTAAGCATAAAAGTTATAATCCTACTATGCAGTAGCGGTGCTAAGAAGCTCCCTGCAAAGCAGGGAGATCAAAAACCCACTAACGCGAATTTTTGGCGATATTGAGTTATGGGCAGGATGGGGCTTCTTAGTGTGTTCCGCATCAATGGAAGGCAAGAATGCCGTAATTCTGTCATTCATCTGCATACAGGAGGTGCTTTTAAAATACACGGAAAGCAAAACACCTCTTATTCCATGGAATTGGAGAGTTTTTGCTTTCCAAGCTTTATTTACAGGTAGATGGATATGATGTTGTACAGGTTAAACAAACTATGATATATGACTACCCTCAATATTTCTCTAAAATATTCAAGGGAAACCCAAGTACTAAAGAAACTAAGCATAATCCAACCGAGAAGTTCCTCATATTAGAAACTACAGTGATACGATATTCAGCATCCCACAAAAATGGAATCCATGTGAGTAAAACTATGAAAAGTACAATATGGAGTCGATTTAACATCCAGAGACCCAATACAACTGCATCTTTTCCCACTCAACAAAAGTACAACTCACCTTTGCCACTGAAAAGAGAAAAGCAAAAGTAGTTGCAAAATTTAATGAAGTTCATTTCTGAGGAAAGTAGGATGTATTACAAAACACTGTTTGCCGCCAGTAATAACGCTGTTTCACAGACTGTATAAGAGAGTGAAAGTGAAACAGAATACCTGTAATGAAAGTCTTAAGCATATTTGTCGTTTTATTTATGTATTTTAGTATGATTTACATTCAAGTATTTAATAGATTTCAGGCTCACGCTGTACCTTTGAAATTTAAAAATGTAACAGTGCTAATTTTTATAATAAACTTTCATATTCTATCGTCTCATATGGTAGTTACGACATACTGGTACGTTTTCTGTCACATTTTTTATATTTTCATTATTTCATACACTCCGGAGGTCAAAAAAACCCTAACTCCACCACTATTTAATTCTAATTATAGCATTAAATAATATCAACACTTAGGTTATGAAGCATTTAATTGATAAAGAATATACTTTTACTTAATATGAGCACATAAACACATTAGATTTAAAACCAGTGAAAGGAATAATCAGTTTTTTTTCTCTTTCCTGTAAAATTAGGTTTACTGGAGTTAGTGGGTTTTTGATTTCCCTGCTTCAATTGAAACTGGGCTCCTCAATTCCTGATAAGGAAAGTTACAAATTTATTTCGTTGTATATTATTACAATGAACAGCAACATGATAATAATAATGTTACACAATTTAGTTTTCACATTCAAAGGGATTACAGTAATACATGGTACGAACACACACACACACACACACAAGAAATGCATATTCCAATTATAGTAATCAAAACACGCTTACCATCCCAATATTAAAAATTAATGTCGTTCCGAGGACCAAATAATTCACTACTATTTACAATTCGACCGTCCATTGTAGGCCTGCTTAACTACACCAACTGCCAAGAGTTATACACAGGCTCGAAACTCCAGTATTTAGAGTTTAAGGAGGATGTCTTTGTTATCCTATCTTCGCTGATTGCTGGGTTCTCAGAAATGGCTAATTACTTCAATAGCCTTGTTGACTGTTGTGAATTGCAGCAAGGGATGTTATTGTTGGAACAGGTTGGGAAACCCACATTCTTTCACAAATAACACCGTACTCCTATCGATGAAAGAAGCTCTGCACTACGATAACCTAAATTTGGAATAACCCTCTGTAATACAAATAATACTGTGTTGAGTGCTGTAGCTGTATTAATATGTAAAATCACTCTTCATCTACTGAATTAAAAAACAGTCATGGCCCCCTCACAAGCCATTGCCCCCCACCCCAACCTGCTGGGCCCTTATCACTGCCACTGTGTCAATTTTAGTTGTAATAGTTCAGGATGAGCCTTGAGCAGACCTTACACGGTCAATAAAACTGTCGGTACTGGAATGAAGGCCAGTACTGAAGCAGATCCGGATTTCCTGATTTGCGAGCGTCAGTACTCTTAGAGTGGTGGGGATACTGACTGTGTGAGTGCGCTCGTCATTATTTCCGTCAGTATTAACAGAGCAGCGATGGGTGACAAATGCGTTTCTCATCAAGGCCAGTAGGCCTATTGCAAAAGTTTATAGAGCTATATAAAACGCTGCCAGAATAAACGTAACAATACTTCACATGTTTCCACAACTGCTATACTGGTGAAAACTTGTGACATTATGGCGGAAAACTTTAAATCTTCAAAATTTCTACCAGTTCCAAGATACCTCAATGTCACCACATGTTTGTATTTTGCCATATTAGGAAAGGGTCTACCATTCCTAGTAATTTCCCAAAAGTACTCTCACTCATTCGGAGATAGTTCTGATAATCTTCTGCTTTGGTATATTGTATTTCCTGAACAACTTCATATGAGAATACTGTTCTATTTTCCTAAGCCAGTCTTTAACCCATTGTTTACGTTTAACAATGTGTTTCGTGCAGAATGCTAATATGATAACTACACATGGCCGTCTTTTACGATCTATTTTGATGGAATACCGGTACCACAATTACATGTTATAAATCTCATTCTGTATTGACGGTTATTGACTTTTTATTTGTAAAGTGAGAATACCGCATTGGTAAGCAAGTGCACTAGTACTGACCAAAATATTGACAGTAATAATGATTTCACACCAGGCAAATGCTAGGGCTGTACCTTAATTAAGGCCACGGACGCTTCCTTCCAGACCTATCCTTTTCCTGTCCCATCATCGCCATAAGACTTATCTGTGTTGGTACGACATAAAGACAATTGGAAAAGTAATAATGATCATGTAAGGTCACCACAATATTGATGTGTACTGTCAGTATTGACTCAGTATTACTGACCGTGTATGGTCTGCTTTAAAGGGTAAAACTAGTCCTTTGCTGTATTTAATCTAAATGTAACTTACATCATATACTGTATTAATTTGTACAGTTGTGAATGTCAATATGGATCATAATGATATTCATATCTTCAGGAAATCTGTTGGGAATGTGCAGGTATTCTGGGGATTCTTTCATGATACAGACCACTATGTGATCTGTAGGCCAAGGGGAGAGAAAGTGAAATCTGTCTGTAGACAAATAAGGGTAGAGAATCTCCAGGCTGAGAAAATAAGAAGTACATGAATATGATTAATGAAATGTTTAAAAAATACACTAAGCAGGTTCTGGATACAGGGATGCTGTAATAGAAACAGCAAGTGGATACCTGGGAACAAGTGTGTGTAAAGATGGGGGGAAATGTGAACTTTTTGGTGGAATTATGATGTGAGAGCAGTCTGTAAACATAAAAAGGTGTATCAGAAATGGAGCAAAGCAACTAACGATTGAATACAAAAGTCTTGTGAAGATTTCAGTAATAACATGGAAGGGCTTGGTCAAGTAGCAGGTGAACTTTTCTGGACAGTAATGAAGACTCTCAGAAAGGGAGGGATAAAAGGAAACAGTAGTAGTTTGGTTGGATTAGGTGAACTCAGTAGCTCCCAGGCAATTGATCACTGGACAGGTGGAAGGAATATTTTGAAGATCTCAACGTAAAAGGAAATGTTATGAACATCTGAGCTCGTGGCGAGTGGGACAGTGATGATCGTGAAATTACGTGTGAGGAATTGAAAGGTATCGTAAATAAACTCCATTGTCATAAAAAAGCTGGAAGAGATGAAATAAGACCTGAAATGGTGAGATGTAGTGGGAAGTTGGGGAAGAAATGGCTTCATACATAAGATTAGCTTGCAATGTGAGGTACGTTCAGGTTGGACAAAAGCAGTATTAGCACCAATCTAGAAGCAAGGGAACAGGAAGGATTGCAACAACTATAGAGGTATTTCATTAATCAGTATACTGAGTAAGGTGTTCACTGGAAGAGGGGTTGCTGCGATCAAAGGTTTAGTATACGCCGGTCAATTGTCAGATTTCCCTTTGGGAAAATTAAATGAAACTCAAATTGATAATGAATAGTTTTTAAGAGATATTGGTTTGAAATTTAGAGTCAACAAGTGTAGGATTCAGTGCATCGAAATTGGGAAGCCCACTCAGGGCCTCCGACGCTACCACGAGTGATCAGTTCTCTAGAGCAGAGGTGCGTCCGGGCTGGCCTTACATAAATGCGAGCAGCTTATGTCGTAGTGAAGCGAGAGAGCGAACACACTTTGCAGGGAAGGGAGGAAGCATTGACGTTAACTTGTGATTACGAAGCTCTCCTCAACTACTCAGCGAAATGTTTATTGGGGTGCAGTATTTAAAACACCTTAACTGCGTATTATATTAGAAATGTTTCTAAAGCACCTCTTAAAATGTAATAGTGAAAATTGTAATTCATTACGTACATTATAAAAATATTTGAGGTCGTAGGCCTAACTCTATTTTATCTGGTGAAAATACATTAACTGCAATGAATGTAAATTGAAAATGACGTGGATTTCTCCCATCTTTCATTATTTTCTGCCTCCATTTTAAACTCTGGTATCGCCGCAGTGATCGGGACTGACTTGGGAGATCTTCGCGCAACAGCCTGTCACGTAGCCGCCACATCACCGTGGTTGAATAGCGTATGCTCAGCTCACTGCCTGCCAGACTGCCCACTTACAGCGGGATGGAATGCCCAGCGTGAGCACCTCTGCTCTAGAATATGAGATGAGGCCTCTTTGTCATGGTCATAAATCTCTACTCGTAATGCCCCTCTTTGATATTATGGGTCTGTCATGGCCATGCATCAATACTTCATGTCATGGCATGTATGGTAGCTAGGTAACATTCTAGTTTTATAAGCCAGTGTGATATTTTTTAACCATTTTCAAGATTCTCAAAAAAATTTGACAGTTTCAAGAACTCAACAATGTTTTTAATCATTTACATACCTAATGTTTTAATTTTTTCATGTTATGAAGAAGTTCAAATTGAACTGAAACATGTACTAGTTAATATATATTTGTTGAAATTATTGGAAAGGTGAATCTTATCAGAAGAATTTCTTTATAAAAATGATATTACAATACACCCAGAACACTTTCAGCTCCCAATCCTCTAGAGGTTTGTATTTAATGGCCAGAAGCTTCCAGGGAGATGACAGGGTGATGTTGGAGAGGGTCTGGCCTTGCACTCCTCTCTTCGTCCCGACTGGTGTGACGCAAAGGCAGGCACAGTGGGGCTAATACCTGCGTAAACTACTCATTTTGTTTGTTTAGAATGAAGCCATAATTCCCAGTGTCAACTCACTTAACTTTACAGACTGTCCAACACACAAATTACACTACAACATACCTGTAAAAAATACACATTATTGAACAAGGAATAAAAATACACATCATTAAACAAAGAGCACCATATTTTGTTCTTAAATAAAAATGATAATTATGTGGCCTTAGCTACCATGTGCAGACATTTCAATCTGGCTGCCTGCTTGTCAATTTCGACGTTCCGTTTTACTGTAGACCCACTAGATGGCAGAACGAGTAAACCGAAACTCTCTTGGGCGTCTATGGCTGAGTTTTAATTAATTTTGTCGGGTAAACACCAAATGTGCCACCAGAGATCTTTTACATGCCGACATCGTACGACATGGAGTGTCGAATGGACTTTCTTCCGCCCTTCAAAAATCCGACTACCTCTGCCGGGTTTGAACCCGCTATCTTGGGATCCGGAGTCCGAGACACTAGCGCTGATCCACAGAGGCAGCTATGTTTTGTTCTTGAAAGAACACAATCAGATTCTATCAAGTCCCGCTCAAATATTTATGTTTATTTCTGTTTAATAATTAGGAACTTAAAATATGGAACTTATCTTAATGTCGCCCCATAAAGTTCCTGAGTGTGACTTGATAGAATCTGCTGATGTTCTTTCAAGAACAAAACATGCCGCTCTTTGTTTAATGGTGTCGTTTAATAATGTGGTTTATGTTGTAGTGTAATATAACTTGTGTGTTCGACAGGCTGACTGCTCAGGTGGGGCGAAGCTAGCTAGACCTTGGCAAGGTCGAGCTAATAAAAACAGAGCTCTGGAGCTGCAGTCGCTTAAGTGCATCCAGTATTCTGGAGATCGTGGGTTCAAACCCCACTGTCGGCAGTCCTGAAGATGTTCCTCTGTGGTTTCTCATTTTCACACCAGGCAAAAGCTGGAGCTGAACCTTAATTAAGGCTACGGCCGCTTCCTTCAGACTCCTAGCCCTTTCCTACACCACCATCGCCATAAGACGTGTCCCTGCGACGTAAAACAAATAAAATGGCGGACATCCTGTCTCAATATTATGAACTAGTATAAAATACATTTATGTTAAAATTTTGCTAAACCTTCCTAATAATTGTTCAAATGTTTGAACTTGTCTTAATGATGTACGCCTCCTGTGCTTCCGCTCCTCTCTTCATATGAATACTTATGTACACTCAACTCTCGATTAAACGGGATAATGAAGGGTTTAGGCTTCCCGGATAAGTAAAATTGCGGTTAACCCGCAAAAAGTTAAAAATAGAACAGGCATACTGAAAGTTCGGTTAAAATGATAATAAATTATACTACTGTATTGTTTCTTAGCACAGTTAATAAATGGAAAAATAAACAGCACTTTTCGTTGAAACTAATGAGGCAAAGAAAAAATATTCAGACTACCTAACTCTGTATTGTAATTCTATATTACTGTAACTCCTAACACTCGTGCATTTTTAGTGTTTTTGATATCGCGGTTGATCCAATTGTGGTAAATCGAGAGTTGAGGTAATTAAAGTCAGTGACAAACATGCAGAATACTTGGCTGCATCTCCGAGAACTTTTGAACCAAACATGTGCCAGTGTTCAATGTTTAAGAAGTATTACTTAGCTGTAGGGGGAGTCTTGTCAGAAGTCAAGATGCTAAGATTCAATACATGCAGGACCATGAATGTTGAATTTTAATATTTTGACATACAGGACAAATTAAATGAAGCAATCCTTCTAATCTTTTTTAAAGGTTGTCATTTTGTTTACATTTTGAAGTAACCGTTTTACAGACATGAAGCTAAAAATATTTAACTGTTACACTTGACAATTTTTTTTTTTAGAGAAAATGTTATGCTTTCAGATTTGATGAAACAAGAGATTCTCAGTCCAAATACTAAGGACACCATTTGAATGGTTCAGGTCTTCATTCACGCTAGTAAGATATGAGAAGCTGTGTGTTTATGAAGGTTCCATTAGCAGTGAACAGTTACCTTATCTGAAGCTTAAAGCACTCACCTACCAGGAAAGTATTGATTGTTTTCCTATATAGGCCAGTCAATGAATCATGTCAAATTTTAATGCCTCACAGGCTCCTACCTTCATAAATAATGTGGTCGGCAGACACTTGTCAACTGAACTTAAAATCCGGCTCCAAACCTAAATAGTTAGCATGCAGATCTTTGGTGCAGGGAGTCCCGGGTTTGATTACCAGCTGGGTCATTGGTTAATTCCGATGGCTCTGTGGCTGGATGTGTGTGCCATCATCATTAGAATTCATCATAGGTAGGGCCCAATCCTCACAGACACGTCAGCTCAGAAGATCTGCACCCTGTCTCTCCAGCGGCCACGCATCATTATTATTGTTGTTGAATTTTTAAAAAATCAAAAAGATTATTAATAGAATTGAATATACAAAATATTGTTGCACACTGCTGCAATCTTGATAGAATCACAAGAGATTTCTTGCAAAGAGAGAGAAATGGACAATTTCTCTTTACGATGCATCTTAAGAATTTTTCTTAGAATTTGCTTTACGTCACTGAATTTTCTTTCTTAGAATTTGTTTTACATTGCACCGACACAGGTATGTCTTATGGGGACATTAGGATAGGAAGCGGCCATGGCCTTAATTAAGGTACAGCCCCAGCATTTGCCTGGTGTGCAAATGAGAAACCACGGAAAACCATCTTCAGGGCTGCCGACAGTGGAGTTCGAACCCACTGTCTCTCAAATGCCAGCTGACGGCTATGTGCCCCAAAGCTACTATGTCTTATCCTGCTGAAGACCATCACATTGACATTCTCTACTGTAGCTGTAATCATGTTGTTCCTATCAGTCTTCTTTTCTCTAATTTTATCCTCTGAGCAAATAATGTGACTATGGAAGATAGGGTTAAAAGTTTGAAACAATCATCAAATGTGAAAATGTGATTTGATGGAGCCAGTTGTGAACAGGAACAGGAAGATCCATGTTATGAGCTTTTGTGGCCACATACTTGTGTTAGTAGGGAAGTTTAGCCAATGTAGAAAGCTGCATTGTAGCTGTAAATGATGTTGAAGTTCGGTCATGACGACTAGACCTCGGATTTCTAGGTGTTGACATTTTTTTATTTTAGTCACCTTAAATTTTACGTATTATGTGTCGGCAAATTTTTCAGTTTCTTGGAATAAAATAAAAGCATTTTTAATTGATTAAGGTAATAAGATGATAATAATAACAATGTTATTTGCTTTATGTCCCACTAATTGTTTTACGGTTTTTGGAGACGCCGAGGTGCCGGAATTTAGTCCTGCAGGAGTTCCTTTACGTGCCTGTTAATCTACTGACACAAGGCTGACGTATTTGAGCAATTTCAAATACCACCGGACTAAGCCAGGATCCAACCTGCGAAGTTGGGGTCAGAAGGCCAGCACCTCAACCGTCTGAGCCACTCAGTCCAGCAAGGGAATAAGAATAGGAATTATAGGAAAATAGGCAAGTATAGGTTCTAATATTAATTTAGGCATTTTTTGGGCACAATAGAACTTCCGTTTTTAACCTTAAATTATCTCTTCACAAACAAACAAAACAAAAACCCAAGGTCTAATGATGACCTTGTATGGAGTAAGAGTTGTTAGTGATGCTACCAGAGAATGTGGCACTTGGTATATTTAGACAGCAGGTTGTATTCATGCCTTCTTGACCTTGGAGATTCTAAAGTTGGACATCATGTGGTGCTCAGGTCTTAGAAAGCATCCGGTCTTAAACAGCTCCTTTTATCCATTCCCATGTCTTGCCTAACTCTCCCTTATCCTAAATTATGAGTTTCGTTATGGTCCATATTGACAACTGATCACTATCAAAGGGTAGAGAAGGCTCCACCTATTCAATACCACAAGCTTGTCTTATAAAACTGGGACTAACATTGATGAAGTCCGAACAGTACATCCAAACTTGAAGCTAAATGATACATTAAAACTGCTGTGGTTGATGCCGTCGCTCTGACCTCATCGGTGTTCTAAATTAACATTGTGAATTGTAGCATACCAAAGTGCTTAATTTATTATTGGTTATACGTGTGCACGTCTTCCAATTGTAGCGTGGCTGGAGATGACCCAATCAACATATTTGGGGTCGAAACTAGTCCCAGTTTGATAAGACAATATACAAACTTACGGTATTGAATAGCTGGACCCTTCTCTACCTCTCCCTTCCCTGTACACCACAACAGCGTCTACTTGTCAACAATGATAATCACCGTTCTCCTGGCCTCCACTGAGGTAGGCTGCAACCAAACATTTTCGGTCCTGTGTTTCTTTTAAGTGTAATCTATGCACGAGTGCTTTCATGGTAAGTTGCTGCTCGTCACCTGTTCATACAGTGTTGTACCTAACATTGAAGTGAAATTTCTGAGACGCAGGATAGGGGTGACAAGAATGGATAAGATGAGAAGGTTAGAGGTGTAGTAAAATAAGAGAGCCTCTACGCAACAGGCTATAGGCATCTCTTCTTAGATGATATGGACACATGAAGAGGACAGAGGAAACGACACCCAGGAGGTGCACGAAATGGAGATAACAGGAAAACAACCAAGAGATGGGTGGATTAAAGGAGTGGAAGGGTGTGTACAGAGAAGAGGAGAGGACTGGGCAAGAGTGAAGAGGGAGAAGTGGTGGGAAGACAAGAGGAGATGGAGAGGCTTATGTTCCAAGCAAGGCTGGTCAACAGCTGGAAACTGCACATGAAGATAATGAAGGAAAATAGCTTCTTGATCACTAATACTGTCTATTACTTCAGTTCCTCTACAGGGCTCATCTGGTTTTACCAGCACCAAGTCCAGAATATTCTTCCCTCTAGTTGGTTCCATCACTTTCTGATTCTGCTGTCCTCATATTAACCTATTTGCCATTTGCTGGTCATGCTTCCTGTTCACATTACCTTCCCAATTCACATTTGGTAAATTGAGATCACCTGTTACATGTTCCTTTCCATATCGATTCCTGCATAGCTGATTATCTTATCAAATATCTGAATCACCATCTGCGTCACCCTTTCTAGGTATATACATTCCAAAAACATCAAGTTGCCTATTATCTTTAGCAATAAGCCTTAAACCTAGAATTTCATGTTTGTCATCTTTAACTTTTTCATAGCTTACAAATTCTTCTTTTACCAGAATGAATATTTGCCTTCCTACCTTCTTATCCTGTCTCTATTAAATTTCTGCATCCATTATATACAGTAATTTCTCAGCCATGATTAAACTCCTATTACAATATCTGGTAAGTAGCGATGGGCAGTCTGAGACGAGGTCTTGAGATTTCTCAAGACTAGCACAGGTACTATTTCTCGCGAGAAATTTCGAGAGACCTCGAGAGCATTGTCCCTGCATTGTGCGGCGAGCAGCGTGTCGTAGGCCTACAGGTATTACATGTAACTAATCTCATGTTTAGATCCTTATTGAAATTTGCTATAATTTGCATACAGATTTGTAATCTTTCAATACAATTGATTTTGTGTTGTTAGAAATTCATATTGCTACAACACTGCATTAAAAAGGACATGTTCCTCTCTGTTTCGAGCATCCTCAGCCTTTGTAATTTATCTCAAGGTTAAGACCTGTCATTGTTAATTTGTTTATAACTAATTTGTACTGTACTTATGACTTTAACAATTTAAAATGACAATGCTAAAATTGGGATATACATTGATTCTAAAAACATTGACGTCCAAAACACAGTAATATCTTCATAATAATGAAATTTGGCTAAAATTCTCAAGTTCTTAGTTTTTAAAAAAATTGTTAGTTGACTTATTGTATTAAAATCTAAATCGTAAATTCTCTTAAAACTCAATAATGTCTAAAGTTTAAAGTCAACGCCTCAAGATTCTCGGATTGACGTCAAATTGAGACCAGTTCGAGGAAACTACCAATAGTTGCATTTTAATGCTTACAACTAATAGGTTACAGAAGCATGTTTCAAATCAATACATGAAGCAGAATATTTCCAGCGCATTTAAGACTTTAAACTTTAGACATTATTGAGTTTTAACAGAATTTACGACTTAAGATGTTAATACAATAAGTCAACTAACAATTGTTTTCTAAAAACAAAAAACTTGAGAATTTTAGCCAAATCTCATTATTATGAAGATATTACTATGTTTTGGACGTCGATATTTTTAGAAGCAATGTATATCCCAATTTTGGCATTGTCAGATTAAATTGTTAATCTGTCCATTGTGTTTACAAATGCCTATGTTCACGTATTTTACCACTTAGTTTTTAACATCATAATTAAGTACGGTACAAATTAGTTATAAGCAAATTAACAATGACAGGTCTTGAGATAAATTACAAAGACTGAGGATGCTCGAAACAGAGCGAAATATGTCCCTTTTAATGTAGTGTTGTAGCAATATGAATTTCTAACAACACGAAATCAATTATTGAAAAGGTGGTATAGAAAAATAAAAAATACAAATTTGTATGCAAATTATGGCCTACAGGTAGTCGGAGCTAAATGTTGTTTGTGCTGAGTATGCGAATAGCCAACCACGGGATTTCTCAATTTCGTAAATACGTGCCAACAAGCGACTAGGGCGTACATTTCTGCCGAGGTCTGTTTTGACGCAGTATAACATAATTATAAAGGATACGCATTCTGGCATTGTATGCACTGGTAGGTACAAGAATGAGTGGTTTAAGTACAGAACCTGACGGCTACTGTAGGTATACATACCTGGATGCTAGAGGCGTGCATTATTCGAAGCTATGCAACCACCATTACGCATGGGTGGAATGTGTAATCTAAAATGCTTCAGTTTGCTCCAGTTCTTTCGACAGGTAGGTATACATCGTTATCAGACCCCACATTCAATAACATATGACCACTGCCTTGTGTTTACCGATATTTTGATGACGAAGGAAATCATCTTTACAATGTTATAGAGTATTTGTGTCATAATTTGGTACTTCGATATATCATGGTGCAATGTGAAATTGTGTCTAGTTGTACGCGACAACTTGAAGATGATGTCTGAAGCACAGCGTAAGTTGTGGATGTCGGTTATTTTGAAGAGATGTCACATAGCATTTCATATTCAAAAGAAGTAAAATACATCGGCAGAAATACTTTTGGGATGATCCGACACTTAAAAACACATAAATGCAGAGGAATAGTCACAGAACACCCCTGGCCCGGTCTGAATCGCAAGAAGCTACCTTGCCGACAACGATTGTGAGGCTTCCAGGTAGGTTTACATCCTAATAACAGTTATTAACAAATTATACGGGTTATTCAGATAAGAAGTCCACCTGACATAACTCGTGAACAGTTTAAGATGCTGGCATTCTGTTTTCACTTTCGTTAATCGTATTAAGGAGCTCATAGTTCAACATGCAGTGCTTTCCTAGGCTTTTGACAAAATTTATCATCATACACGTTTCCATATGAGAACTGCTGATGATAACTATCAAGCTTACACTTGTAGTTATTACTGGGACGTCGCACAGCTCGCAGCACACGAGAATCGGTCTCGAGAGCATTGCCCATCACCCCTGCTGAAAGAATTGGAGCAAAGTTGGGCATTTTAGATTACACGTTCCACTCATGTGTAATGGGAATTTCATACGTAGCAAAGCACATCTTCCCCGTCTCAGGTTCTACAGTTATTCACAAATTATGCATGGTTATTCAGCTAAGATGTCCACCCCAAATAAGTTGTGAAAAGTTTAAGATAATGGCATTCTGTTTTCACTTTCGTTAATGGTATTAAGGAGTTCATAGTTGAATATGCAGTGCTTTTCCAGGCTTTTGACAAAATGTATTGGCTCACATGTTTTCATACGGGAACGTTATTTCATGCATAAACTGCCAATGATATACTATGAAGTTTACTATCGTAGTTACTGGTACATCGCACAGCTTGCACTACAGGAGGATCAGTCTCGAGCGAGGGCGTTGCCCATTACTACTGGTAAGTATATATCTACTGAATTACTTAATTCTATTCCTTTCTTTACAGACTTCTACAATACAACACTAACATTTTTATGTCATCCGTACTTGACGTCCAGATCCCTGTACCCTTATCACCACTCCCTGCTCCACCCCGTTTCCCTGAATGTACCTCCCTACAACCCTCTTAAACAAACTTCCTAACCTGCGTTTCGAATGAAGGCCATTTGAGCATAGATCTTTATTTCCTACCTACTCATTTAGATCTACAAATCTCACTCCCAATTTCCCATATACCCATTTCATAGTGTCATTTAAATCCCCAATTACGCTCTTGTCAGTATCCCACTGATAACAATCCCTGCTTCCTTAAACCTTTTCTCTGCTGCTGTAACCAGATCCCGCACTTCCCCAACTATATTTGTACCTATTCCTGTTTGTCTTACGTTATTGATATCAGCGTGGAAGATTACCACTTTCTCCTTCCCCTCGTCCCTCCCTTCTATTTTCCTCAGCATCTGCCTTAATCTGATTTCTGGATAACACTACTCTGGTTCTGTTTCCTCCACACACTTTCCTCACATGCCTGACAATTGGGTCAGCCATGACCAGAGCCTCAACTTCACTCTCCTCATTTGATCCCCTCTTCTCCGGGTCTGCCTTAACTTCCGTGATGCCTGCAGAACCCACTTCCTCCCTTTTCTCCCTCTCACTACCCTGTTTCACCTTCCTCTTCCTATCCACTACTCTACATTTTCCTTTGCTGCCTCCCTCCTAACACTTCCCTGATCTCTGCTGATCTACCTGCAGTGACTCGCACCTGGGTCCCAATGGTAGAGTGTCGGCCTCCGGATCCCCAGATAGCGGGTTCAAACCCGGCAGAGGTAGTCGGATTTTTGAAGGGTGGACAAAAGTCCATTCGACACTCCATGTCGTACGATGTTGGCATGTAAAAGATCTCTGGTGACACATTTGGCGTTTACCCGACAAAATTCATTAAATCCCAGCCATAGACACCCAAGAGAGTTTCGGTTTACTCGGTCTGCCATCTAGTGGGCCTGGAGTAAAACGGAACGTCGACACTGACGAGCAGACAGCCAGATGCCGTAAAATTGAAATGTCTGCACACGGTAGCTGAGGCCATATGATTATTATTATTGCTGCCTGAGCAAAACCCTTAGCCCTTACAATCTTGTTAATGTGATTACCCCAATGAAGATATTTCCTTATTTTAACACGAAGGCACTTACAGTGGTACTTTCAGCCCATCAACACAGTAATTATAACTAAGAGGAATTTTCCTCTTTGTGAAACTTACAACCTAGTTTTTCACCCTGTTTACCATGATACTAGTCTAATGAATATTTAATTTCCACAACCACATTATACACAAAATAAACTTTCAATGTGTTAGGTCGTGTTGAGTATATAGAGTACATACTGAGGAGATGTTTAAATACGGAACAAAAACTGCCAACGAGACACCAGTGGGATCCGAATCCACAACCTACCAATTTTGTGTTGTGTGCTCTATTCAGCTGAGCTATGGTGACAAGATAGCCATTTTTGTTCTGTTTTTAACATCTCTTCAGTACACAGTATATGTACTAAACATGGATTCATGAATGTCTTGTTCTTCATGACATCATCCTGTGTCCTTCCTTCCATCCAGCAGGTGTTAACTCTTCCAACCAGGTGCTTTCTTCCCTCTAGCTCTCTAAGTGCACCCGCACTGTTCTCGCAGGCTCCATCATGATCACCTTCATTGGCAGAGATGTTGTTCATTTCTTAACCTGTCCAGTATAATTCTGCAGCGTTTGATTCTCCGTGCCATGCCATAATTTAAAGTTTTTCAACCACCCTGAACTCGACTCAAAATCTGGCAATCCACCCAATTTTTTGTTGAACTGAAGGGATTTTTCACAAGCAAGAGGTCCCGATATTGGTTCGTCCATGCTCCTTTTTTTTTTGTGAACCACACACAAAACAGTCTCTTTTAATTCAATCTTGTTTGTTGCTTGTAATGTTTTAAGTTTCTTAGATCCTCTCTAGAATCAAATTTAGAGGCATACTTCACAAAACTGCCCTTATTTTTCTTTCAATGACTGATTGTCACCTTTCCCTCACTGTAAAGTCTAGTTAAAGAAAAAACACTTTCACCTATTGCTAATTTATCAGAATGGGAGCTGCTTTTTAGCCTCTCAATTGATGCCGTTTCAGTAAGATTATGTTATACAGTACACATGCAAGACATGCCATGGCCTGCTGGAGATGTGCGATGTATTGCGATAGTTTTGTTTTCACCGATTGGGCTGGTAGAGGGACAAGTGGAAGGGGCTCGGGTTCCTTCAGTGCGGATCTAGCCATCGCCACACCGTTCTGCAGCACAGGTGATAAGAGTCAAGAGAGCCGAGAGTGAATGATGCCTATGCCTTTTCAAACAAACATTTTTAAAATTTTTTTTAATTGAGGGTTTAGGTTCAGATTTTCAACGGTCTACTCTATAGACAGGGTGTCACACCTAACATTACTACTCGTAATATTTCTTAAACAACTTTCACAAGCCAGAACACTTTGAGAGATCTTACGAAATAAGTGGATAGAATTCATTTTAAAAGTATAATTTTCAACATAAAGTTAGGTATTTTGAAATACAAATCCCCTATTATCTTTAGCATAACAGAAAGAAGGAAAATATAGATTAATTAAACATTAATTTTAAAAAGTCGTCTTGCACATAGCCACATACTGCTCTCCGGTTATGGATCATTTTTATTACAACACGCAAATGAACTTCTGAGGTATTCTTAACCAGCAATTACATTAATTCAGGAATGAAATAACGTATCACATTGTAACAAACATCATTAATAGTCATTTTCTTTTCCTGCTTTCAATTATGCTAAAGATAATAGAGAATTTAACCAAACACCATGGCACGACAGCCCTTTGACGGCCTTGCCCTACCAAGCGACCGCTGCTCAGCCCGAAGGCCTGCAAATTGCGAGGTGTCTTGTGGTGAGCACGATAAATCCTCTCGGCCATTATTCTTGGCTTTCGAGACCGGGCCGCTACCTCACCGTCAGACAGCTCCTCAATTCTAATCACGTAGGCTGAGTGGACCTCGAACCAGCCCTCAGGTCCAGCTAAAAATCCCTGACCTGGCCGGGAATCAAACCTGGGGCCTCCGGGTAAGATGCAGGCACGCTACCCCTACACCATGGGGCCGGCCAATAGAGAATTTACATTTAAAAATATGTAAGTTTGTGTTGAGTATACTTCTGACCGTTTTTAAATTAATTGTATCCACTAATTTCATTAGTTCCTCTCCTAACGCTTTTTCTGCAAAAGTTGTTTTTCAGAATTCCTTCTTATTTAAGAAATATTGCCTAGTCGCAGCTCTCTGCCTCATTACCCAACTTTCTGCTGTATATGTCAGAATAGGTACACAGTACGTCCTGTATACCACTCCTTTGCTTCTCTGAGGAACATCCTTGCTCCAAACCAGGCTTCTGACACTTTTCAGGAACGCTCGATTATTCCTTTAACATTTCTTTCACTTTCCTCTATGATACTTCCCAGGTAGCTTACTTGAAACTCTAGCAGGACAATGCCAACATCTTCACCTCATCAAGAAAGCTGGATGAAGACAGTGAAAGGGAAGACAAAGAAGATTATAGGTGATTAAGGACTAGGAATACAGAAAGAGACAACGATCCCAACTTATTATTTACTACCTGTCATCCGATGTTTATCTGGCCTTTGTCCTGCACTTACTATCCTTCATTACTGAAGATCTGTCAAGGTGAGTGTTGTTGAAGCCTTCCCTTGTCATAGGGTAAGGAGAAACTTGTCATTTGTTTGAAGATCTGGAGACTGTCCTTGTCTGAGCTGTCATTGTGTTTCTTCTATTACGTGTACCTTTCCATGTTTTGATCTTCCAGTCTTCTTCTTCTTCTACTATTTTCCCCACACCTTGATACAGTAGCACATGTGGACTTGTTCCTGTTTTACAGCCAGATGTAGACTAATCTCTCTATTGAGTGTTCTTGTGAGGGTTCCTAGTGTAATGTGTTCTGTGTGTATGCCAAACACGAACACCCAGCCCTCAGGACCTTCTGAACTGACCATTCAGCCAAGGAGTAGGACTGAACACAGCACAAACAGATAAGGAGAAAAAGAACCCAGCAGGTCAATGTGGAAAGGATCAAAAAAGTGACATATCAAGTCATACATGGAAAGATAAGAACACATAATAGGATAAAGACAATGACAGGAAAAGCAGACGAAGACTAGGACAATTATCAACACTAAAGGACAAGAATAATCTTCATACGTGGCCGTGTTCCCCACCAATCGCAGGTTTTAGTACTCCATGAGCGGCCATCTTCACAGATATTCAGTCTTGATAAGGGAAGTGTGGTATTAGAAGGAAGCTGGATAAATACAGACAAGAGAAAGAAACATAAAGATAAAGGTGAATACAGTTAGTAAAAGACTTGTTTGGGATTGAGAAGAAATGGATGTACAGCTGGGATTGAGCCAAGATATAGAGATGGTCCTTATCTCCTTTCTATTGCTCCCTTTTCCAAGGCTGACCTCTTACATGTTCCATTCATGTTGTATTGTTATAGATCTGACTTACAGATATCTGAAAATATCCCACCAGTAAAAAACAAACAGCCTTTTTTTTGGTAAGATACAAAAAGCTTGAAATTGTCATAATAAATTTAATATTTAAATATATATTTAAAAGAAAACAAGTATAAAAATGTTTCACAAACACAACACACTGACACACATATTCACAATAGTGGAACAAGTGCCCTTTATGTCATCATCACATAATCAAGGTACTCCATGGTGAAGACGCACACACATCAAGATCCGCTGTCGTCTTCATTTAGCTGTCCTATGCTGAGGATTGTCTGCGACGGTTCATCTGCAACATTATATTCCTTATTGAATTGTACATCAATTTCACTACAAATGATACTTCAAAAAAAATCTGCATGCTTGACATACATTTATTATTCCAATATAATTGCTCCGTTATTAGAAATTAGAAATTTTCCAGCTAACTCATTCTTGGTTGCCACCGTTTCACCCCAGTGTGCCAATTTGGGCTCATCAGTTGGTAAATAGCACACCTAGCAGGACGCATGGCTCATAATTGTGGTGATGGTCGCTGAATTAGCTGGAAAATGTATCATTTCCAATAACGGACCAATTATATTGAAATTATGAATTTGCTCATTCATGATAATTTTTTCAAGTCCCTGTGAGAAATGAAATCTATATCATACATTTATTACCATTTAGGAAATCGTGTCCAGATTTTTTAAAAATCAAATGCAGTAATTACCTGTAAAATTCTCACATTTGTGTACAGTCGCACACATTATTGTGTTTAGATATTTCTCGGGTCAAGGATCACAGTAACGGCTGTCCCTAATTTTTAATGAACTACTTGATTTACATGCATGAACTGTAAACCTTGTAAATTTGTTTATGATTCACCCAATAAAGCCCTTGAATGTTCTAAACGATGCTTTTATTCTGATGGCGATATACTTATATCGGAACAAATAACATGAGCAATGTAAGCTTAATAAATAACTTTGTTTATCTGTTATGAATAAACTGAACAACTATTATAATAAGGTAGGTCTCTCTTCTGATGCCCTAATGAGGATGAAATTAATAAAATACGGTAAGGTGGTGGAAGGGAACAAATGTGGTGTATGAATAGGAACTATCCTGGCATTTGCCTGCAAGTAGAAATAGGAAACCACAGAAAATCATTTTTACGACAGTCAAGAGTGGGGTTTGAACCCTCGTCTCCCAAATGCAGAACTCAGCACCTTAGCTGTAATGTATCAATACACACGGGTTGGTATGAAAGTTACATTATTAAAAACAATCAAAGAAGAATATGTTGACATTTAGGCTACGGTGAGAATTGATGTAGAATGAGTTCTTGGTTCAAGGTACTTACAGGGGTTAGACAAGGCTGTAATCTCTCGCCTTTGTTGTTCTTAGTTTACATGGATCATCTGCTGAAAGGTTTATAGTGGTAGGTAGGTGAAAATGCAGTACACAGTTTGGCCTGCCGATGACTTTGTCTTAATTGCAGATTGCAATCTAATATCTTGGGCTTTGAAAATCGGTGAAATGAGTAGGGTATAAAAATGAGCCTTTCCAAGACTAAAGTGATGTCAGTATAGCAGATTGGAACACGTGGAAGCTAACGCAGTTCTGTAAGTCAGCTCTTCACACGGGTCTGCTATACAGGAGTGAAAGCTGGGTGGACTCAGGATAGCTTATTAATAAGTCAGAAGTAACAGGCATGAAAGCAGTGAGAATAATCGCTGGTTGAAACAAATGGGGAAACTGGCACGAAGGTACTCAGAATGAGTAAACAAAGACTAAATCAGGAATGGACTAGTTTGATGAAGTGGGACGCATAAACCAGCTTCAGTGACAGGGTAATGTAAGATGATTGGGGAGGACAGGTTACTTAGGAGATAGGAGAATAATGCAGTTGACCATAGAGGGTAAGAGAAGTAGATATTTTTCTTTTCTTTTGCTAGTTGCTTTAGGTCACACCAACACAGATAGGTCTTATGGCGAAGATGGGACAGGGAAGGCCTAGGAGTTGGAAGAAAGCGGCCGTGGCCTTAATTAAGGTACAGCCCCAGCATTTGCCTGGTGTGAACATGGGAAACCACAGAAAACCACCTTCAGGGCTGCCGACAGTGGGGTTCGAACCCACTATCTCCCGGATGCGAGCTCAAAGCTGCCGCGCTCCTAACCACACGGCCAACTCGCCCAGTAAGAGGAGTAGAGGGAGATCAAGATGACAGACTCAGTTTCTGATGGTTTCAAGATAAGAGGTATGGAATTAAACAAGGCCTGAAGCTAGTTACAATTAGAGGATTGTGGAGGCATTTAGTTAATTCACAGAGGCTTGCAGACTGAACGCTTGCAAGTCCATAGTGAAGATGTATGTATGTATGTAAAGAACTGGAATCACAGAAAAGGCTTTTTGCAGATAATGTTTTACTGTATAGAGTAAAGAACAAGATTGTGAGGACGATGAAGTTGTATGATGATGAATGGGGTGAAGAGTCAGGTTGTAAGTTTCATGAAGAGGGAAAGTCTCTAAGATTTAATTAATTTTTTTTAATACAAAAATAAATTTGGTTTACATCGCACCAACACAGACAGGTGACAATGGGAGAGGAAAGGGCTACGAGTGGGAAGGAAATAAGCGTGGCCTTAATTAAGGTACAGCCTGGTGTGAAAAAAGGAAAGCATGGAAAATTATCTTCAGGGCTGCCAACTCACTATCTCCCGAGTGCAAGCTGCTACAGTTGGGCCCACGAGAGTTGAAGTCTGACATTTGTGCGGCGAAAGCAGCAACTACGCTGCGTTGTCATAGTTACCTCAGTCTGTGGCATATCACCCCTTCATACAGACTCAATATTTAATCAACTATATTGGCCTAATGCAATTCAATAAACTTTGACCCGTTCCTAAGCTCGTGGTAATAATTCCGGCATTTAAGACAGAACACGTCATTGCCCATAAATAAGAGATTTCATAATCACTAAACTGACAATAACCCCAACAAATGTACATGTTAAATAGAGAATAGAACTGTACAACTAGGGACTGATTAACTTACAAAAGAATAAACTAAGAAGGAAAAATAATATTCAGGAAACAAACACTTCAATTATAACATAAACCAGCAACAACTAACATAGCACTATTCCGAATATTATCACAAAAGCAACTGAGAACAAGCCAACCCATGTGGCGATAGCTTCCTTAAATATGGTATCTTTGTTATCGTTGCCATAGCAACAGACCATTTTCGAGCAGCGTTAGTCAACTTTTTCTCGCCGGTGGCGCTAAACGTCAGACTCCAACTTTAGTGGGCCCAACTATAGCTACGTTACCCAAACTGCTTAGCCACCTACTTGGTACTTTTAGTTACTGTGTTGATGGGGTGAAGGTACTTGCTGGGGATCAGTTAAGTACCTAGCCACTGATCTGCATTTAGGGCAGTCGCTCAGGTGGCAGATTCCCTATCTGTTGTTTACACAGTCTTTCCTTAAATAATCTATCAGCTACAATGACTTCGCTGGCTGTGGCGAGGGGTAGATTTCATCATGAGTACACACAGGTGTGCCAGAGTCTGTTTTAGATGCTTTTCTGCTGTTTTCTGACCACTAAGTGATTGACCTAATTCTTCAAGAGACAAAGGGGTATTGCCTTATAATAATCTCATATTTGGGTTGTTCAGTATTGACTGTACAGTAAAAGAAAATTATTAAAATTGGTCCACTTTAGTCAATAAACAAATGTGTCTTAAAAGAAACTTTAAGAAAAAATCACGCAGTAGGTTCATGTTTCGGCCCCACTGGACCTTTTTCAGGCTTAAAAATAAAATATAAAGTTAATAAAACACTCTAAAACTCTTTTCTTTTAAGATAAATAGGTATGCAGCAGCTTGTATACTTGGTACCCCCTTGTTGACAATCCTATATGGGATACGTATATGGCCCCTTTTTGCTTTTTAAAATTAAGTCTTTCCTGGAAAATTTTCAGACTGCCAACATCCCCAACGAAAATATTCCAGTGCACAAGTTGCTTACACTCTGGAAAGGCAGACTTGGAATAAAAAATGATATTCCCCTAAAGGCTTCAAAGTTCAGAATCAAAACTTTTCAACTCTGCTAATCCTCTTCAGGGTATCTGTGGTCATTTATTGTTTACAGTGGGGCTGACACTGATATCACACTTTCAGTTGAGGTACCTCAAAAATTATAGTCACACTCTGCGAGCCACTAATGCAAAAAGAGTACACACTACAGATGGACAATTATTATGATTTCCTATCACTTTCTGTTCCTCTTAAAGAAAGGGGCATAAATGTTCCAGGCACCATCACACTAAACAGAAAGAATGCTCCAGGTTTGGTAAGACATTAAAAACGAATGAAAGGTGAAGCCATTAGTGCGGAAAGCAACATAGTAATGGTGTTGGATTGGAAAGATAAGAAGAATGTCTCTTCCGTTTCAACATTTCATAGCAATGAAATGGTCTGCAAAACAACTGGAGTAAGGAAACAGAGAAACCTGAATGTATTTTTTAATATTATTCCTGTAAAGAAGGAGTAGATGAGAAGGACCAAATGACATATCTGTACCCTGTGAAGACAAACGTCACAAAAGTGATATTTAAAACTGTTTAAGCGCATCGTGAATGTGTCAATACACAATGAATACATTTGGTTTTCAAACAAACAATCCACTGATAATCTGGCATACAGATTGGATTTGATAAAGTCATTCATACCAATTCATAGGCCACAAACAACTGCCCGTAATTCTGGACGCCTCACCAGCAAGGCTAGTGGAAAGGCATTATTGAGAAAATTCTTCCAACTGGATCAAAATGTAAGGCACGATTGAAGAAACAGAAGGACACATTATACTGGTGTGCAAACTGTGAAGTTGGGCTGTGTGTCTATTTTTGTTTCAAGGAATTTCATAAAAAGTTATTCTGTAAATGCTGAAGGACACCTTGTTAAAATCCAAGTGTATACAGAGACTGAGTATTATCATGTAAATATCTTGGTTGTTTCATAAATATACCTGAAATAAATACCAAAATTGGAACTTATCCAAATGATATACATTTCCAAATATTTCGGGTGATTATGGACAACGCTGAACAGTAATCATCACATATATTGCTGAAAAACATTGGACATGACCTCGATAAGTAGTCCTCAAATTTTCATTACATTATGTCTCGTAGATTTAACATTATGAAAGCTTATCTAAACCTCTGTTGAGCTTCAATTTAAATACCACCAAAGAAGTGAGCAGCTTGGAATTAAAATTATGGCTTTAGGAGTTGCCGGAGTCTTGTGTGTCACTTTCTAGTGTACAAAATGCAACTGAACTGTTTAAAAAAGTGAAACCGTACAAACTCATTGGTGTCCAAAATTTGAGTGAGCCTGATAGTGGTGCAAGGGTTCAGTTTTGTAACTGGTTTCTATAGTTTGTTTACGATTAGTGTGGATTCACATGAGTGCCTGTGTGAATAGTCGGAACATATACTACTGGAGTGGAAAAATTTCGTGCCCAGCACTTCAGAATATAAAACTCTGAGTTTGGAGAGCAATAAGTTGTTTATTTTTTTTTGCTAGGGGCTTTACGTCGCACCGACACAGATAGGTCTTATGGCGACGATGGGATAGGAAAGGCCTAGGAGTTGGAAGGAAGCGGCCGTGGCCTTAATTAAGGTACAGCCCCAGCATTTGCCTGGTGTGAAAATGGGAAACCACGGAAAACCATCTTCAGGGCTGCCGATAGTGGGATTCGAACCTACTATCTCCCGGATGCAAGCTCACAGCCGCACGCCTCTACGCGCACGGCCAACTCGCCCGGTATAAGTTGTTTAGACGTCATGCCAGAGGCTGGTTGGATCCTCAACAGCTGACATTCGTAGATGGCCTATGCATCATTAAAGATGAAAACTACGGGAATGAGGTAGTGTCCTGTTGCGTTCTTCACTGAGCCAAAAGTTGCTATTACAATCAGTGTGCCAACTGCACTGAAATGTACTCACCATCTGGCCCAGTGAGGGACATGCTTAAACCATACACAACTGGAACTGGCTGCGCAAGGAATGGAGTATCTCAGATACTTTCATATTCAAAGTCAGACAGGTTGTTGTAGAAGGTACCAGAAGTCAGAGCACCGTAAACACTAATTGTAACCAGACATTGGTCAGGACTTCTTGTAGACTATATACGGTCTATGAATGCTGACTAATATGTAGACCTCATTCTTTAGAGACAACACAACATCCACTTCTTGCAAGACACACACTGCTAATTGGTCCATGGTAGTACTTACGGACATTTACAAGGCCTGCTAGTTCCCCCATTTTAAATCTCTGGTTATTACAAGTGAGGGGATGTTGAAAGGAAAATTGTACGCCAACAAACTTTGCACAGGAGAAGACCTACAGGAGTACATTTGGCAAGTTATATTGAACATCTCGCAGCCTATTTAGGAAGTTTCAAATATGAGACACATCACTCTGTCTTTTGTTTCACCAGAAATAGCTTTCTGCGACTGTTATTTGACACTGTGTTCCACACCCCCACATTTTACCCAACAGTGAGCGATTGCCAATGCGGCCACATGGCATGGACTTGGTGATCCTGCTGCACAGTTATAAAATAAACACCCTGTATTAGGAAAAGTACTTTCCCACATTTCTTCTTCAGAGTGCCTGCTAGTAACCTAAATCTATTTTCCCTGTGTTTTATCCTGGGATATTCCAGTTTACCCTGCATTAAATTTAGTGGAAAATGTTACTTAAGTGTGATGCTTGAGTATGTTAATCATACTCTGGAATCATTTTGAAACATATTTTGCATGAACACTTACAATGGTATGTATGAATCTTCAAAAGAACTTGAAATAAGTCAAACAAGCTACACCTTATCATAAAGTGCCAATCTGTGAACTGGGTTACCAGTCATCAGACAATCACATTTCAAATTAACGCCTGTGTTGTTCATCAGGGGCCTTATTCTTGAAATAGGCATGAGTAAGCATACCAGTTTCTAAACAGTAGCATATGGGTTAGTGTTCTGAAACTAGGAATAACATCCCAAAGAAGCCCCATTGGCACATTCCTTTCTTTGTAGAATTTTTCTGTGATAATTTTGCTTGTCTGTAATCATTTTCCATTAATAGTGAGGTAAAATCCATAATAATTATGGGCAATCCATAATAATTAGCACCTCTATGTTATGTAAATTACATGGGGTAGGTTTTAAACTCTGGACATTTTAAAAGGAACATTAAGAAGTTAAGAGCATTTTATTGATATAGATTAAATAAATTAGGTTTTTAACACTGACTTTCAATGGTGTATTATTCTACATATCAAGTCTCACTCATTCTTCTCTTTGGGTCGAGTCTTAGACAGAAAGCTTAATTTTTGACGTAACAAGTGATTTCCCAGTGTTTTCCCTGTACATTTTCTGCATTTTTATTTCCCTCTGCTTTCCCTGTTTATCCAGGAAACGGGTACCCCATTCTTCAACATTAGCACAGAGTGCTGACAAGCACTAAATGGTTCCTCAATGCGCTTCAAATAAAACCTTTGTTCTAGGGTGGGACACAAGTCACAGTTGGATCCATATCATAGTTAAATACATGAACAAGTCATAAGCTCAAAGGTATGTCTATCCCTTTCACTGAATTTCTCTGTTTTCAGACAGAGGACAGTCGATTCAAATGCTGTTTCCAGTGCTAGACCTCTCAACTGGTCTCCCAGAACTTACAAAATGAAACAAGTGGTTGTGGTCCTTTGTAAAGGAAAAGATTAATGAACTTCATTTAAATTCCATTAAGGATCTTAAAGGAGAAGTTACTGTCTCCTTATTCTGGAGAGGCGAGCAAACGCACTGTGTGTCGAATGTGACGGTCAATGGACCACTGAGGGCTGAAATGACATTATCGTACAGGTATTTTTGTCCTCTTTCACTCTTTAATGAATCTTACTCCGTTCACTGAGTTTTTGCATTGATTATCATATTTTCCTTTTCACAACAATATCAAATTAATATCAGATCATGACTTTTGACCTGCCTTCTACACAGGTGGTGTGAAGTTGCTGTTGCCTTAGAACATGTTTCCAACCCACAGAATATATTCAAAAGTTTTAAAGCATGCAGTGATATAGAAACTTCAGAAGGTTCATGCATTCAGTGGAGGAGTAGCAGAAAAATTATTAACTATATCTTTCTTGACAAACCTGGCATTGTCTATGATCATCTGGTTTGTAAGGTGTACAGTATTTATGAGACATTCTTTCAGGACCATTGAAAAAAAGTCACATACAATCAACCCTCTACATATCACCACCTGATATACCACCTCCCTCGGTTATCACTCATGATGAACAACGGACAGATATTCCTGATGAAAGTAGTATAGTAACTACCAGAATATATACAGAAGTGTCGTACAGTGTTAAAAGTGTACCCGATATACTGCCAACAGTTGATATAAAATTATCAGCAGGAACCCAGAAACTTTATCTTGAAAAGGAAACAAGGCTCTTAAGAATGTAAACATGTTGGATGCTACCAACCCTCATTAGTACTGTAGCTCATTATCTCGAGTAGCGTAGTGCAAGGGATGTACTGTATCTGCTCTGGAAGAATGATCATGATATGCGGTGGGATTTTCCTTAAGCCTTATCACTGTGGACTGTTTCTGAGAATAGTTTTGTAGCCCTGGACAAAGCAATTTGAGGGTAAAGAGCTTGCTTGACCTGTTACAATCTTCAATCTTATCTGTCCTGTGTGCGCAAGTTTCTACGATGAATAGCATAAGAGAGAAGCAAGAAGTGTGCTTATAAAGAACAGTATCCTCAGTACACCATTTTTCATTGCTGTGGAAGAACCTCGTAGCTAACAAATTTAATCTGGCTGAGAAATGGTCTCATGACTGGAAATTGTTTGCCCCTCCAGAGAGTTCAGGAATGCCCTGAATAACTGAGAAGGTGCCAGGGTTCATTCAACCTAGAAAGATCTGGTCGATATTAAATAGAATTCGGACCAAACATGGTGTATGTGGGGATCTCCTGTACAAGTGGAGGAAAAGGCCTTCACCACATTGCAGGTGTGGCGCTGTAAGACAGACTGTTAGGCACTTAGTTCAAGAATGCCCACAAACATCTTACAGTGATGAATTAAGAGACTTCTTCCTAGGGACACCACAGGCACTTCAATACATTTGTAATATTGATATAGAATTATAAATAATTTTCATGTATGCCATACGATAAATAAATAAAATTGTTGTGCAGGAAAATGATAAGCAGATGAAGTGTTGTATGAAACTATAAGTGGACAGACGAAACATCTCTGTCAACCAAAAGGCTGAAAAGTGCTAAGTGTGAGAAGCTAGAAGAAGGTTTGGTTATATGAATATTGTAAGTCAACACAAAGAACTAAACTACAAGTGATGTGTACAGCATGGATTAAACTGCTTTATTTTATTGTACACAACATGATAAATGGTATGAAATGCTACTGTAAGGGGTTGGAAGGAATCCAAGGACAGAATAACCACTGTATTTTGTACCAATGACAACAGAAGTGATAAAAGAATCGTGATCGCTAAGTCTGCTAAAACTTGGCGCTTCAAAACTGTTAACATGTAAGTTTATATTGAGTATAGGAACAATAGAAAGGCATGGATGATCGCTCTCTAATTCAACAAATGGATAAAAGACTTCAACAATGATGTAGGAAAATTGCAATGTGTTTCTAATTCTTGACAATGTGCCATGTCACAAAATTCCAGCTAATAAAACCAAAACCAGGATGAAATTCCTTCCTCCTGAGTGCACTGAATATCTTGAGCCTTTGGACACTGGAATAATCAAAAGTTTTAAAGAACATTATAGGCAGTACCAAGCAAAAAAAAAAATCATTTAATACAGGGTGATTCTGTTCTCAGTTTGTTGGTTTTTTCTTTTTTCTTTTTTTTTTTTTTGCTAGGGGCTTTACGTCGCACCGACACAGATAGGTCTTATGGCGACGATGGGATAGGAAAGGCCTAGGAGTTGGAAGGAAGCGGCCGTGGCCTTAATTAAGGTACAGCCCCAGCATTTGCCTGGTGTGAAAATGGGAAACCACGGAAAACCATTTTCAGGGCTGCCGATAGTGGGATTCGAACCTACTATCTCCCGGATGCAAGCTCACATTTCAAGTAATAAATCTCATTGTAGACCGTATTGGACATCAGATATGAACATTAAAACAAGAATAATAGTGAACACCAACTTTCCAATACTTATCTTTCCTATATTTAGGAAATAAACATTACATCGCCTGTTGTAATATTTATTTCCTAAATATAGGAAATATAAGTATTGGAAAGGTGGTGTTAACTATTATTCATGCAAGCTCACAGCCGCGCGCCTCTACGCGCACGGCTAACTCGCCCAGTCAGTTTGTTGTTAAAGGTTGCTGTTCTACATCAAAGTTGCATGGGGAGAAGTTTCAGCTACTACACTAAGGAACTGCTGGTACCACAGTGGAATCACTACTGGAGCTGATTCATCTGAGGAGGACCACTCAGGCCAAACATACTCTTGAACATCTTCCCAATGGAGAACTCTCACAGCACCGTGCCAAGAAGAGCCGATGCTTGTTGACTTAGTGAAACCACCAGTTAAATACCCGAGCTGGCGCATCACAAGATCGCTACTAGAGATGCTGAGGAGCATGTGGACCATTTGCGTCGTTATTTTGAACAGAATTCTTCTTGGAGGAAACGTGCGATCACTTCATTACCATTCTTTCAGCTCACAGTGTGATGCTTGAGTTCAATCCAAAATCAATTCATTTTTCAAAAAGATTTAATGTGCGACACAGTGCTGTGTTTATATCACATAATATGTCCAGCTCCATGGTCCAGAGGGTCCCAGGTTCAACTCCCGGCAGAGTCAGGGATTTTAACCCTCATTGGTTCCAATGGCTCGGGGGCTGGGTTTATGTGTGCAGAGAACTCATCATAGGTAGAGCCCCATCCTCAGAGACAGGCAGGTTCCCTATACGGCGTCAGCTCGAAAGGCCTGCACCAAGACTCTGCGGAGACCACACCCATTATATTATATCTCATAATATGAACTTTATACTCCATTGAAATAATTTTTCAGACCTGAATAAATTTACTTTACTGTGCTTGTAACATCTGTTTGGTATTGTAGAAATATCCACATAAATTAAATGTTGAATTAGTAAAATCCCTGTACAGTAGATCACTATGTAGCACGAGTCATTCAAATTAATGTTTTACAATGCAATTTTGATTTAACGCCACTCTCTTTATTGTGCGTTATAATGAGGGTGGTCAGTGCGGTCAAGGACAATCTCTCCTCATCCAGTCATCAACTCGCCGAGGGACCATCACGATTTGATTTGGTCCCCTCATCCCACGGTCCCTAGCTGAGCCTGTCATCTATCCTACCTGACCCCGACAGTGTTTGATTTGCGAAGCCTAGAATTTCTTTAATTTTCACACTGTTTGGGACCCTTCCCTTTCTTTTGCCGATACTCTCATTACTCTGATTTGTGTTAAAACCTCTGACACTGAATACTGTATCTTCTCCTCCTCTCATCTCTTAGTGTTGATGCCCAGCTGGGGGCTGAGAAGGAACTGGGGTTGATGAAGGGAGGCACCATCTATTGGAAGAGCTGGAGATTGTCCTCCCCCTTTACCCGCATTCACTGATCATTTAGTTTCAACTCTCAGTTTAATAGTTTTAGTACTGTGAAGGGAGGTCTAATTTCACATTTAAAAATTAACTATATACATGTTGTCTCCAGAAAGGCGTAAATTCTCTGCTCTAAAGTACTCTACCGATACTGCATTTAAACCTTCTTGCGAGAAACTTTTTATTCCTGTCCTTTTTAATGAAAGTTATTTTTTTCAAATTTATCAACACTGTAAGAATACTAATGAACAGAACTGATGACTTCACTTACCATTGCCATTACTCACAGAAGGTAAGTAGATCTCTTGATCAAACACCTCTCCACACAGACTAGCAGAGCTACACACCTGAAAGAAACATTAAAACACATGACAGAATTTAAAAAGTGATATAAATAATGTGATAATAACTACTGAGAAATCACTATGGTTAAAATAATAGAAAGGACAGTGAAAGAAAAGGTAGGACAGTTAGAAGACGACAATATCACATATCAACTGGAGAAACATTGGGAGTGACAAAGATTTAGTGATGCCATTTCTTGATATAATAAAGGCACATGGTAGTGTGCCCGTGGAAAAGTATGGGAAACTACGGTAAGAGAGGGAGTTTGCAAAACAAACAATGGAAATTCTACAAGTAATATATGGTAAATGTTTTAGCTGTCCCCAGACCCAAGTTAGGAATATTACCGGGTAGACAGGTCACATTTTTCTTTTTTCATACTTACAGCACATGAAGATGACTCCTCCAAAGCTATTAGCCCAAATATCAAGGCATTCCTATGTGCCTTTAATCACGTAAACATCAACAAAGGGACAAGTGAGAGCGTAGTTCAGCGGGTAGGCCCGAGTCTAGTAATCAAGGAATTTGGGGTTCAAGGCCCCCTTTTTATTCCTTCTTAGGTTTCATTATGTTTCCTATGTTTTTAAATTTTTGTACCATATTTTGAGCCATTACAAATATTCATACATACAATGAAACATAAGAAGGAAGAAAAGGAATAGAAAACCATGCGCACAGAGAAACTTAAACCCTCGATTATTGGACTCGCGGGGGGGGATCTTCCCAATGAGGCACGCTCTCTCATCAGTTCGTTAACATTTCATTGACATAAGGCATGAAACTGTGGTGTGAAGATGAATGTAAGGAACCTCTTATATACCGAGTGGCCAAAAGTCACGACAAGGGGTGTCCCATTAGAAAATGTGCCGTGTATGACCCTTAGCATTGCAGCTAACTGAGCCATCTGTCACAGACACCAGTGTCGTGAAGATGGCAACGTCGTGAGTTAACCGACTTTGAACATGGGATGATCATCAGCGCATGGGTCATAGTATTGCCGAGATCACACGCGAAATTGGGTTTCTGAAGTCAACAGTGTCGAGGGTGGAACTTCAATATTGCAGAGAGAATGTTGTCAACCGCCGCACGCGAAGACCACAGGTGTTTAACAAACGGACATGACGCCGCATCCGCAGAACCATACCAGGCGCTCGATGGGCTACTGTGAGTCAGATTACCGCCCAGTTGAATGTTGAGAGTCAGGAACCCATTTCTACCAGGACTGTAAGGAAGCAACTGCACCGCACAGGCTTCACCAGCCACCAACCAACTTGTGTCCCTTTGCTGACACCTCGACACAGAGCTCAACGACGTGCATAGGCCCACGAACAGCAGCAGTGGACCATGGAACAGTGGCGGCGTGTGGTATGGCTCGATGAATCTCGTTTTCAGTTGTATCGAGCTGATGGGCGCGTGAGCGTGTGGCGTATGCCCCATGAAGCTATGGATCCTGCGTGTCAACACGGTTATGTCCAGGTGGGAGGTGGCTCAGTTCTGGTCTTGGCGGCGTTCTCATGGTTGCAATTAGGTCCCATTGTCTGGCTGCAGGGAGCGCTGACAGGTGCACGTTATGTGGACATTCCTTCAAACCATCTGCATCCCTTTCTGGCCTGATGGAGACGCCATGTTTCAACTGAGCAATGCGCCATGTCACCACTCGGTGGCGCAGGTGGTTGGAGAAGCACTCCAGTGAAGTTACACCCATGGATTGGCCCTCTAAATCCCCCGATCTTAATCCAATCAAGTATTTATGGAATGCTGGTATATGCTCCATGAACCCCTCACCAATTACACAAGACCAACTGTGGGTAGCAGTGCAAGATGCAAGAACAATTCCAACACCTTGTAGAGTCAAAGCCTCGCCGTATTGCTGCCGTTTTGAGGACTCGCAGAGAAGCAACTCATTATTAACATCACATTCCCATGAATTTTGGCCACTCAGTGTATGACGATGTGGACATTGTTCTGGTCCCCTCCCCGACACAATCCTGCCATTGTGCTCATTCTATTGTGTCGTATCATCTCCCTATATAGGACCCGGCTTGGAAGAGGAGGTACCAAGGAATGAAACAGAGACCTGGGTACAGTGACAAGAAGAGAAGAGAATCAAATTCAGCCAGTGACAGGAAAGACAGAGTGGGAAATGAAGATGTCAGAAAGGAAATGGGACTAGAACTGGGAAGAATAGACTAAGAGAATGAAGGGTCTAAGTTTGAGGTAGATCCAAAGACTTGATCAAGAATAAGGAAGCTAAAACAGAGACAGGAACTGTATTGTGCATGTTACCTCAGAATCACTGCTTTGGCCAGTCAGGGAGGAGCTCAGGTACACTTCAATGTGCCTCTCCATTCTCCGTGATTGTACTTGTCCAGCACTGTACACGTCGTCGTGTGCGACTTCGCCCGCACTGTAAGGCTCCTCGTGGCGGCGAGGGGCACGGCCGGGTAACACTTGTCCATCGCTGTACGTGCTCGAGCGATGGCTGTGGCGGCAATGACTCGTGTGCTTGTGGCGGTGCACTTCTCCAATGCTGTCATCCTGTAAGTAAACAACACTAATGAGGTATAACTTGAGCCTAACGCTGTGAGTACCACATACTCGACTGTCTTTGGAGACATCTACCAGGCACTTGATAATACCCAGAGTTCCAGCTTTCCGGGTACCGTTGGCAAGCCTCTTCCATTCTGTCTTATTGAGATACGTTCTGTTATTAACGACGTCCTCCAGTGTCCTTCCCCGATCTGCAATGCTCATCCAGTGGGTTCTTGGTCTTCCCACCATCGGTTTTCCTGCCACATGTCTGTTGTTGGCTCTATCCTCATTACATGCACAAACCACCTCAGTCCGGACATGCTGACCCGATCTAACAATGATGTAACAATCCCAGCTTCCTTCCTAACCACTTCATTCCTCAACTTGTCCAGTTTGGTTTTTGAATTGTGGACCTAAGGAACTTCATCTCAGATGCCTGCAACCTTGTTGAGTCTTTCTTAGTGAGGGTGCATGTTTCAATACCATAGGTTAAGATTGGTATGAAGTACTGATTGAACATCATCAGCTTTGATTTTGTTGGTACTTTGGGATCCCAGAGGAGTGTTCGTACTTGCTCTATTTTCCGCCTCCTTTGTGGCCAGTGTATCTCGAGATATTACACTGCGGAGGTATGTAAAGTTTTTCACACTTTCTAGTGGATGCCAGATATTGAGTAAATTTTTGAAACTTAGGAATTAATTGAAATGATAGCATCTTCCAAAACAGTTTCTGACAGAGAACAAGTGGTCTCGCGGTAGTCCGGCTCTCATCTGAGTTACAGGCAGTCACATTTTAACACTTTTATCTAAAGCAACAATAATCACATGATCTCATCTGCTGTGTGTAGACATTCTTATGTGGTGTGCCATTTAGGCTGCCTGCATGATGTTCTATTTTACAGGACTAGGTGGCTGAGTTTTAGTTCATTTTGTCTCGTAAACACCAAATCTGTCACCAGAGATCTTTTACAAGCCAACATAGTGTGACGTGGAGTTTCAAATGGACTTCTTTGCCACCCTCCAGGCTTGAAGGTTTGGAGGCCAATACTCTACGGGGATATCGCACAGCTGTGAGCTTGCATCTGGGATATAGTGAGTTCGAACCCCACTGTCGGCAGCCCTGAAGATGGTTTTCCATGGTTTCCCATTTTCACACCAGGCAAATGTCCCTTAACTAAGACCGCAGCCACTTCCTTTCCACTCCACGCCCTTTCCTATCCCATCATCGTCATTAGACCTCCCTGTGTCGGTGTGACATAAAACAAATTGTAAAAAAAACATAATAATAATAATAATTTTAAACTTGATGTGGTGCTACAGTAACTTAGTCCTTGCCCAGAATATGACTCCAATGACGGCCGAGTGTGGCTTTCTCATTGATTGACCATTCTACTGGAAATGGTCTTTGCACTCGCGTGGAGAGCTAGGAATTTGGTTTGAATCCTGAGCCTAGTCACATTTAAAGCTTTTTCTAAAGTATAACATACTGTATTGTCTTGTGGATGTTTCTCTTAGTGGGCATTCCATTACACTGATGTAAAAGTTCTCACCGTTTGAGGCTGCAGCTCTCCCACACTGCGTCCACAGCGACATGGCTGATGGAGCTCTCCCATGCTAACACCAGGACACACACAAGATCTCCTGCAGTTCTTGCAGGGGCACGGATCCACTCTTATCTCTCCTTCAGATAACACTGTCTCTTCCTGATCCTGCAAACAGAAAGCCAGGACAGGTTTACAATTTGTAAGTGAGAAATGGCACAAAAGGAATACACATAGTTCATAGCTCTGGATGTGGTTAGAAGTAACCAGAAAAATGTTACTGCCTATGCTGAAAAATATTTCAGTCAATTAAAGGTAATATTAATAATGAGTTTGCAGTTAGAGTTGAACTCGTATTAACCTTAATTTGTTGATAGGTTATTTGGCAAGTGGTAAAGAGAAAACCCAATGAGTAGTGCAAAACTCGTATAAGGAATGGAAAGGGACAAAAAGTGATGAATTTAGGAATACAAGACAGTGTGGGACAGTCTGCACAACATTCCCAGTTCTACAAACTTGTTTCTGTTCTCACACTTTCCACATCAAGGCTGTAGATCTGTCAAGATGACACCCTCCTGATGAAACCGAGAAGCAGAAACAAGTTCGTTGTGGGCTGAGAAGGTATATTTATTCAGAGAATAAACACTTTCCACGTAAGGACGTTGCCCATGAGGACAAAGTATACTATATACATGTCTATATAAATGGCTTCTCAGTATGGATAATAAAACTTCCAAGGCTTTGAGGACCACATTTTTCATCAACGACTCTGATAGTTTGAATCCTGAGGGGAAACATTTGAAGAATTTACAAGTTGTTCCTCTTGCACCGATCACGAGTCCTATAACCTCGATGTTGTCCAGTCCGTCTTCGTGTCGGTAGAAGGGGATAGTTGGTTCCCTCGTGTACTTCACCATAGGATCAATAATATATGCATTGCTGTTATTTTTGAAGGCTGTCATATCAATCCTATGGGTACTGCCGTTCTCCAACAATCCACGGACCTCTTCGAGCACCGTGTAACCAGCGTCTTGTAATGACTGAGCGATGGAGCTTCTAGTAAGTCGGAGAGTTTTGCCGTAGGGACAGTATCTCGTTGCGGCAATGCCGACAATGGTTATTGTTCTGGGACGTGCCTCGCACGGCTGCGACGTTAGCGGTCATCTTTAAAGCATCGTGCCGGTCACTGCAAGACAGGCCATCACAGAGTGTTATCCAACTGTTCGCTGAAAGGTTTTCTTTAAATAAGATAACACCATTTCCCTTTTGAAGAAGCTGACACAATTTTTGGAATTGTTGATCTCTCAGCAATTGCCTTATTTTCTTGGAATCCAAAAGACCATTTTTGGAATTTAATAAGCTGACGCAAGGTGAATTGTGCAGGTTTTGTAGGGATTTGTTACTTTCCTCAGACAGATGTCTACGTCCCGAAAGGTAAGGGGTTGCCATTTATTTGTAGGGTAACAAGGGCTAATCTGTTGCAGGACAGCTTTCCCACTGTGATCGGAAAAGTCCTAGACCTTTTAACTTCTGGTGTGTATATTATACCGTCAGGCATGCTGGCAGGAAGCTGGAGGATTTCTTTCAGCGTGCATTTTATCATTTTGTCGCTGTCTTTCAGAAATTTCAGAGGAAAACAGTTCAGCGCAACTGTCTGAAATGGATAGATCGACGTTGAGCATATGGAAGAATTTATGATGGTGAACTTTCGGTCTGCCTGAAGAAGAGGAGAAGATGACAATGACTCCAATTTGACACGTAGATCTTCCATTCTGTGTGTGTCAAAGTTAATTCTGTTCCGAAAGTTCACTCCAAGATATCTGATAGACTCGTCTGACAGACATTAGGTCATCAGTAAACTGACCTTTAGATATGTGGTAGACACTGATTTAGACATATTGATGTTCAAGCATATCTTTCTGAATCTTCTCATTGCTGTTTCAGTCAGATCCAGTGCAGAAGCTTTGTCTTTACCAACAATAACACCATCATTGACAAATTCCAGTACTGTGAGAGGCTTCAATCCCTCTATGAGTGGAAATCCTATTCCCAAGCTATTGATTCCTGTGAGAGTTCATTCAGAATATGGTCCGTTACGATATTATAAAGCGTAGGTGACAATGGTGAACCTTGCAAGACACCTCTCCACAGTTTTATGCTCTTAGTTCTCGAGTAGTTGGCTTCAATTTGGGTTGTATTGCCCTCTTGAAGAGAGAGGATTAGCTCGACAAGTTTAGAATTTTCTAGAGCTCTTCTTAGATGGTCATGGCCAATGTTATCAAATGCCTTTTGGATGTCAAGGAAGACTATGGTTGCATCTGTTTTCTCGTTCTTTGCCTTCACCAGAATCGACTGCAGCAGTGAAGTATTAGTAATCGTGCCGGGTGAGGCAGTGAATCTGCTCTGATTATCACTGAATGTCACAAATTCTCTTAACCGGCGATCTAGAACTCTCTCGATAACCGTTCATAAAACTGAACAGATGGAAATCAGCTTCCAATTTGATGCAACTTTCTCATCTCCTGACTTGTAAATAAAGACAGTTCTTGACTTGGCTTTTGAAAGCATGGAGGGACATGAGGCGTTATTAACATCCTCGTTGCTATTATAGCAATAATCAAACACACGGAATCATCTTTAACAACCCTCATCAACACATAATCTGGTCCTGGCGATGTACCTTTCACTGTGAAAATGACCAATTCCTTAGAGGTGTTGAGTTGATAGGTGTCATTTAAAGTGAATGAACTTGGATAATCATTTTGTACGCAATCATTGTTAGTTGAATAGGAATTTTGCATTGTTTTCCATTATTTCCTAGTACTCTGCAGACTGTGTTTCTTCTCTGATTGTAGTATTGAAATTGTGTTAGCTGACAGGCATACTTTTCTTGTGTTTTTGCCCTATCTCTTTTAGATTGTCTTTCGGGAATTGACAATTTTGCATAATTTCTCTGGATGTGTTTTACTTTTCCTTGAGGCATAAAACTTTCTGGCAGGGTGTGTATGTCCAGAGAAGACATCAATTGCTTTTGCAAGATAGTCGGAGATGTCATTTACCAAACTTGAAAACGTGGAATTATTAATATTATCCTGGAATAGTTTTTTCTGGTTTTGCATATCAGTCTTGAAGGTGCCCATACAGGGAGCAAGCAGGTGGTACATTTTTCGAGATGTCATCTGAGGAACATGTGTTACTGAGGGAAATTTTATCGTTCATTTGTCGATCGACAATAATTTGTCTCTGGACATCCGGATGCACTTCACTGATGTGTACGCCCAAACCCCTGGCATCTTGAAAATAACGTCCACAGTGCTTACATTTCATCTAGATAACTAGGTCGTTCTCTAAAGCCGCACATGTGAGGTTAATATTTGAATTCTCATCTATAATTGAGTCTTTATTAGGAACTGGAGCATTTGGTTCACTCTTGGGTAATGACCTAAAAAGGTCAAGAATGAACAGTCATTGTAGGAATGTATTATTCTGCAGATAGGTTAGGAGTTGCAACACAAATAACAACATATATCAAAATTTGAAGAAGGTATATATACAAATAGTCACTAATTATGGAATTTATTATTAAGAAACAAGAGGGAGCAGCTAAAATTTATCCTACCATGGGAGATAATTTCGACTGTTATAGCCTCGAAACATAACCTAAGCATCATAGCGACAATTGGTTATAATTTAAATGAACATGTTGGACCACAAATACAGTAGAAGTCCGCTATAACGAGTATGGCATATAACGAGAATTCCATTATAGCGACGACTTTTTTCTGTCCCTTCAAAATTCCTATATTAAACTGTGTATCGTCCTTCAGTTACAGCGAGAACCCTATCACTGGCGCATCCGTTATTATGAGCGATTAAGCGCACGCGATTTTTTCTGTTACCGATATTTATGCAACCCAGCGATGATATTGCATACGATCGATTACTTTCGACATCGTTTCCTCACTATGTGCACTAGCGATTTCTCTCGTCAACATTCGAAGGCGATGTCGGAGTCGATTAGTAATATCTGTCGACAGCTGTTCCGTAAAGAAAATTCGAAATGAAAGAGAACGTGTTTTCGTAATAAATGCGTAAATAACGTGTCCGATAACGGTTGTTAACTCGTTAACAATTAAGGCTGACTAAACGACCGCTTAATTTTGAGGGTAAATACTGCAACGAAGTAAGAATTGGATACACCTCGAGATATGGCAGAGTGCTTAATTGATTTCATAGGTTAGTTTGTATTTTGTCGCGTCTGGTCAAATTATGGAAAGGCTATTATGAAAATTTATTGCGAGAAAGGTATAATTTTTCTACCGGCGCTTGAAGTGTGTTTTTATCATACGTATAGTATGGTTAAGTTAGGATACGTGACACTGTTTGAATAAGAAAACTGAAACGTGTGCAACAAAATGCGATCGATCATCTTCGGCACGGTATAGTTTTCTCACTTTGTGCATTTGCGAGCTCTCTCGTTGACATTCAAAGGCGATGTTGGAGTTGATTAGTGATAACCATCGACTGCTGTTCTCTAAAGAAAATTCGAAATGAAAAAGGATAACACATTTTCGTAATAAATGCGTAAATGACGTGGCCGATAGCAGTTGTTAACTCGTCAAAATAAAGACTGAATAAAAGATATCTTAATTTTAATGTTATATACGGAAATTACGTAAGAATGTCATACACCTCAAGATATGGCAGAGTATGTCACTGATTTCATATCTTCTTGCGTCTAATTACGGTTATTTACATGCAAATTTTTCGCGAGGAGGTTATTTCTCTACATGCGTTTCAAATATGTTTTCATGATAGGCTACATATACGGTTAGGTTAGGTGACGCTGTTTGAAGAAGAAAGCTGAGGTGTTAGCCACAGAAATCTCTGGAGTGATACCGTATTTCTCCGAATCCAAGACATTTTTTTCTCAGAATCTCATGCGAAAACTCGAGGGTTGTTGCATTCGCGGCCTAACAGTAACTTAATGGATACCACTGGCAACTACCGCGGTAACCACGCTGCTTCTTTTCACACGCGCACAGAACTCATTGGCAATAAGCGACCGCCTCTTTACTACACATCACTACCGGTTGTACAGTGTACAGTGCCTGTGTGTTTCTCAAATCTGCAGAATGGCATCAAAACATGCTACCCTTCGAATTCTTAGAAAAGCCATGGCTACTCAGTGGCAGAGTCATAACTCGTCTATTGCACTTGACGCTTAGTAAAATTAAGGTTTATAGACAGCAGGAATATTATCGTGATGGATAGTAGTATTGTAAAGATACGTGGAAAAGGTATTGCCGGCAAATTTTCAACGGGATCTAGTCGATATTATGATGCCAAGTTTAAGTTAATGTTTATTAAACACTCGGAAATGTAGAATAATTGTGCAGCCGCAAGAAAATACGGCATAGGCCTAACTAAAGCCAATATTTGGCGTTAGCGTGAAGACAAAAAAAAAAAAAATGAAGAAAAAATGTGTACTGTACAAAAAATGCATTCAGTGGTCTGCAACAAGGACGCTTTAAAGAAGTCGATGATGAAATTGTAAGGTACCGGTATATGCACGAAAAACACAAGGGCGGTTGGCCATACCGTGGCACAATAAACTCGTTGGTTGACTTTCAACGTTCGCGATTAGGCCTATACGTTGCTAGCCGTTGAATTTGGCCGCATCCGACAAGCGAGACGTACGTGTAGCGGTAGCCGGTTATATCTGACGCTGCGTAAAAGTAAGAGTTTTATAGACAGCAAGAATAATTTCCTGATGGATCGTTGTATTGTAGAGACGCGTGGAATAGGTATTGCCGGAAAATTTTCAAAGAGTTCTCTTCGGTATTATGATGCCAATTTTAAGTTAATGGTCGTTAAACCCGCGGAAATAAAGTAAAATTGTGCAGCCGCAAAAAAAGAAATACGGCGTGACGAAAGTCAATGTTCGGCGACTAAAAATAATCTAAAATGCGTAGGCCTGTATGATTGTACAAACTTCTTTTTGAGCCTGTTTTAAATTTTTTGAAAGAAAAAGTGGGGTTCATCTTCGATTCGGAGAAATACGGAACTATATTTTTTTCAGAATGAAATTAAACACACACTTTCACGTAGTATCAGATTACGAAAAATAACAAACAAGTAAGCCGTAGAGTGGATATCATCTGCGGAAATGCAAGTTTTGAACAAACTCATTGCCGTTTCATACCGATTTTAAAATGCATGAAGGGTTTTCCGACTTTTATACAAAAATCGGATATAACGACAATCCGTTATTGCGAGCAAATTTTTCGCGGTTATGAATTCTCGCTATAATGGACTTCTACTGTACGTGAAAATTGCCACAGAACGTTCAAGAACTCAACCAAATCACATCTAATGTAAAAGATGCACTTAAAAAAGAACTTCAGAAACACACATTAATAATATCTAATCACACACAATCATAAAACATCCATAAAATCGTAAGCCTCAAACCATATCAAACTTGCCAAATTTCTTTAGACCAAAATGGGGTCAGAAGAGAAGAGATCTAAGATACTGACTTCCAAAAAAAGAAAACAGCCAAAGCTGACATCAAGTTCTGACTATTGTTGCTAGATGCCATTTGGATTACTGCCACAATTACAAAAACTAAGCCATCAATGACAGGAGCTCAACATCTTCTTGCCTGGCAAATGTTCCCTCGATATGTGTATTCTACTCTTGTTAACAGTTTTAGCAGATAAATTCAACACTTTAGGAAGTACAATTTATGTGTAGTCCAAACATTTACTCACCAGGGAGCCAGGAGTCTCAGAAGTCCTATCTGTCGCCACCGAATCGCTGAGGATCGTACAGGACACGTCTGTCCTCTCACTTCCTATGGGAACGAGTATCTCCTCAACATGTCTTTGTCTGGGTTCAGGAGCCGGTTGGACAGGCTCGTCGGTCTGCGATGATTCTGTGTTCTGCTGCTGCCTCTCGGTGAGGGAAGGCGTCTCGACGTCGGGAAGAGAAGGCGATGGTGAATGTGGAGGAGTGACCAGGGGAGTTGTAATGCATAAGACCTGTTCATCCGTATCTGATGAGGATGATTCTGAAAATATTCAGAATTAATTAACTTTTACTGGGCTGGCCATTAAAACTGCATCACCAACAAGGATGTGAGCCATCACAACCAGCATCTACTTGTTGCTGTGCTGTAGCCAGGATAATACCATTACCCAGGAAATGCCACAATCTTCAGGAAGGCATCGTCCATGTTCAGAAGAAAAGCAGCCAACCAACAGTGTTTCGCATGATCCACCAGGTTCGCACTTAAAATCACGCAAACCAGCGTGAACAGATCTTCCCTCCATCAGTCCCTTCAATGTTATCACAAAATGGAGAGAGCTTTGAAATTAAAATCTACTATATAATGCCCATGTAACTGAAGACCCAACAAATTTATTTTTTTTTTTGCTAGTTGTTTTACGTCGCACCGACACAGATAGGTCTTACGGCGACGATGGGACAGGAAAGGGCTAGGAGTGGGAAGGAAGCAGCCGTGGCCTTAATTAAGGTACAGCCCCAGCATTTGCCTGGTGTGAAAATGGGAAACCACGGAAAACCATCTTCAGGGCTGCCGATAGTGGGATTCGAACCTACTATCTCCCGGATGCAAGCTCACAGCCGCGTGCCTCTACGCGCACGGCCAACTCGCCCGGTGAAGACCCAACGAAGAAGGCTGAGAAATGTCATCTCTCCCAAGACTATATTGTATTTGAACAGGACAGGGGAGGGGTGTGCTGTCACCACTGTTATTCATAATGGTTATGGACGAAATTGTGAAGGAGAGAAAGGTAAAATATGGAGACTCACAGAGAGAGCGGAACAAACCGAGGGAAGTTCAAGGTCAGCTGAACATATTACGTGAGATTATTGAAAATTATGGAATGAAAATCAGGATGGAAAAGAGTAAGACAACAATGCTGACTAGAGGAGAAAGGGCAAGGAAAGGCAGTATAAAAATAGAGGGACATCATCATCATCATTTC